>NC_090265.1:1211135244-1211436672 GCF_040414725.1 Anabrus simplex | reverse complement strand
AATGGCGAGATAGCGTGGGTCATTTCCACGAATTCATTACTTTAATTTATTACGATTACAATTAATCAATATGGGAATGGTATCCCAAAAATCCCCTCTATTCAATTATGTGGTTGGAATAATTTAATTATTGTTATCGGAGAAGCTAACTGGAGTTCACTCTGAGTTTTCTTATGTTGGTTTATCTGCGGGCCTATGATAAATTTTTCTATTGGTCAACACCGCATCGGTTAGTTTGAAATCTCTTCCTTGCAACATGACAACACAAAATGCCTTGAGGCAGTGGAAAATAATGGTACGTCATATTCTTGGTATTGGTGCTGCCCCTGCTTGCCATTGTTCCGAAATAGCTACTCTTTCACTTCCTTGTAGTCATTATTCTGTTGTTGTGAGCTCTAGATTTAATCCTCTTAGATTCTGACCAAGAAACATTCTCCCCATAATGACAAGCTTAACTGTGGCGACGGACAGTCGCGATATGTCTAGCTTATGTTGAAATCCTCCCGTCCACACAAAACTGACACTGTATTCCATTTAATATTCCTATATATCTGTATTTATCTTATAAAAAATCAAATCATGAAACTAGGGCCTATCTCATCCGGGTACAGTATGCTAGATCCTACCTTCGCCTATTTTCGGCTTTTGCGGTTCTTAGTTATAAATCAAAACATATACTTCAAAAAGTCACTTGTTTAAAAATTACCCCCTACATCGCATATTTAACCGACATCCTTCGAGTGTCATATTATTTCTCACGTCACATTTTTCCAGTTAAACTGTATATGAACCATTCCAATCGTATCCTTAGTTCCGGAGGTATTAGCCCGAATGTAGCGCATGATTTCGATGTACTAATGTTCAAATGGTTGTAGCCTGATTATATAGACATTGTCACGTCAAAATAATAATAACAATTTTATAATTTGTTGTCTAACACTTGATACTATTTCTTGGTTCGGGGTCGGGGATGAGATGAGATAAATTCCGAATGCCCATCCTGACGCCAACCTCAATTGAGGAGCTAATGAAGAATAAACTGAAAACAGAAATTGGGTAAGGAAGTGGAACGTATCAGCTCTGGCCTATGAGCTGGAACTGTTCCGGCATTTGTCTGGAATTGAAAATTGGAAACCACAGAAAACCATTCTCAGAGCTTTCGGCGGTTAGGCTCGAACACACGCATCTCTCAAAAACAAAGCTTGGATACACAGCCGGTAATAATAATAATAATAATAATAATAATAATAATAATAATAATAATAATAATAATAATAATAATAATAAGACAACATTTCCATAAAGATGTGACGGTATGATTTTACGGCCCGCTTGTCACAGAGCCTGCCGCTAAGAACTTTAGAGCTGCTTCCAGCAGGTAGTTAGGCCGCTCCTGAGCTGGAGAACAAACGCTACGTTCGTCTCTGCATTAACTCCCAGAAAGATAGAGTGCCCCATCTGTCAACTGCACCATACCAATGGTCTCTATTGCCATTAAGGACTTTGACACACTT
Organism: Anabrus simplex; assembly: GCF_040414725.1. Taxonomy (NCBI): domain Eukaryota; kingdom Metazoa; phylum Arthropoda; class Insecta; order Orthoptera; family Tettigoniidae; genus Anabrus; species Anabrus simplex. The sequence goes on along the minus strand of NC_090265.1, from coordinate 1,211,435,158 downwards.
CCATGACAGATGAAAGTTATTTCTAGAGTGGCCTGAAGACCACGATAATACAACCAAGATTGTGAGTCCAGGAGGCAGCTCTTCCGCTCTCTCCGCCACGCCGCGCCGTTGAGAATCTGAAACTACTCTTAAGTATTCGAGAACGTTGACCAGGTTTCACCTAGTAACCCTAGGCAGGGGCCCTTACAGGGTACTATCATCCGGAGCCAGAGGGACCCAAGATTCTTAACGAGGTGTTACTCCTCTCCCTCCTCCTTTCTCATCATTTGTGAGATGAGGCCGCGGACTTGGGACCGGCAATAACGACGATATTGGGAAACGTTTTGGCGTTGTTCCGATCCAGAAGAAAATGCAGGAAAACCGTCTGGTTTGGACATGTGTTGCGTGCAGAACACAATACAGTGGCAAAGTCAGCATATACATTGGAAGTAGCTGGAAAGAGGCCCAAGGGACGACCAAAACAGCGATGGACCGATACAGTGCACAACGACCTGAAAGCTGTAAGACTACATCCAGACATGGCCCGAGACTGAATTAAATGGAGACAACGAATCCACACAGCGGACCCTGCCACCACGTGGGACAAACGATAAATAATAATAATAATAATAATAATAATAATAATAATAATAATAATAATAACAACAACATAAAGATACGCAGTGTGAAATTAATATGATATCTCAAAGGAATCTTAATTCCTTGGTGGAGTCGTGAGTAAAAGACTGGCCCCAACACGTTGTGAACTTACTACAATTATTGTCATGATACGGGGTTAGGAGAAAGTGTTTATGATAAAGAAAAAATCGAAGTGAATTTTTCTTAGTGTAAATTATAGTCAAATGTTATGGTGATCATTTCTATCGAATCTACTTGCAAAAATAATGCTAATGGGTTTATGCCTTAATATGAAGCGTCATTTATTACAGTTCAGATGATCATATCCTTTAATATGTTTATTACGCATTACTGTTCAATATTGACGGAAATGTGCTCCATTTCCCTAATAAATGCCCGTTAAGTGATAAGTACTTCAACAGGTGGTGGCACTTCAGCATGCTGTCATCCAATTTGCGAGCTTCACTTGAATCCTATAACTCTTCGTAAGTCGACAACGACCATCGAAATGAACACAGTCTAGCAAACACTTAATGTGAAGGAGCGGAAGTCGTATTACATCCGGTAAGTTACATAGTCCAATAATTGGATTGACTCTTCTTCACATGTTATAAAATAAATTCCCCGGTAGGTTTCTGTCTGTATTTGTGCAGACGTGATTGAGTGTACGATTGTCAAAATACTTCAGTTTTTTGTCCTCAACGGGATATTGGAATTCCTTGTGAGGCAAACTTGCACAATGCATACACATCTTCGGGAATTTTATTTGGCTTATAAATTTATCAACGTTGATCGTGAAGACTTCCCCCTTGTTTTACTTTGGCTTGAATAGTATCCACCCGTTTCTTCGTAATTTAAATTACCTTAGAGAAGAATACCTCACACACACCTTAAAACATACTCTTTAAAGTGTAGTTCTATGCGCACTGCTTGTGCTTTAGTGGCCCCTCTCGTTGCACTTTACTAGGAGAGTTCAAAACCAACCCTGAGAGATATATTTTTTGTTCGTGATTATCTCCCAGTTCCAACTACCTACAATATAACTCTTTCTACATTACATCAGATACTATTACTGAAGTGTTATTTTCTGACTCAAGTATGCCCACCAACAAAATGTATTTGTTAGTTTTGCTATTAGATAACAATCTATATAATAATCAATATTGGAAAATCACAGCTAAAAATATTAAAAGTAGTACCTACTAACAAACGGATAATGATTACTACTGTAGGTGACAAGGCTGGAAGGAAACTGTTTTGCGATGTAGCGGTTACTTCGGAGATAGAATGGAACAAATGAGTGCCTTAGTAAAATGGTTTACCGCTGTGTTCGGTTTTGTACATCTTGTGAGGTAAAGAGTAAATCGATTTCGTTTCATGCGTTTCCTGTTAATCTAGAGTTAAGTAATATGTGGATTCCAGCTGTATCTCGACCAGGTACTCTGTGACTACTTCGGAAGTACAGTAGTAAACATTTTTATTAAGCATTTTAGGGAAGACATAAAAGTGAGAGTAGAAATAGAAGGTTTTTTCTGTCTCTGTTCCTTTAGTATTCATAGACTTTCCTCTTCAAAAACAAGTAGTAGCAACAAATGGGAAACCTTCGAAACTACGACGGCCTACGAAAACTACGAAAACCCCTTTGAAGGTGAATTAGTAACTTACACATTTCTTTCCATGTCAGTGTGATTTTACCTAAGCATGAGCATTTTTAGCAAATTGGCTTGTTTCAGAATCTCCGGCTAATGTACTCAACATAGAGGTATAATTGTTTACAGGCTGTCTCTTGCGCTTGGCAAAAGAAAATACTAGCTGTGAAGGTTGTTTACAACCTAGTTCTCTTTCTGCAAATGAAAGCCCGTTAGCCTCAATCGCGGAGTGCTGGGGTACCCTAAATTATCATTTGTAATGTTACTAGAGTCAATTTATGCAATTCACGTTCCATGCCGTCCATTATCTACCTCAGAAGAACTTGTTCACAAACTGTACTATTTCATTAAAAGAAACAGTTCAGTGCGAGAAATGCAACGACTCTGAACTTCCGAATATTCTTCGGCAAAACTTCATGAAACCGCTCCTGGACAACCTATCCTTTCAAAGACATGTGTTTTGAGACAGTTAAATGTAAGAAACGCAATGACTGTAAATTTCTGAGTATTCTTCTGCCAACATCCATCAAACCGCTCCTGGACCACATAGCCTTTAATCGCAAGAGCAGGAATGAAAGTGTTCTGTAGATCCACAATAAGCCTCACAACAGATAGGTATTGACGTTTTAAAAGCGTGACTGCTTGTTGGTGGTCTTCCGTGAATTGTAGATATTAATAAGAAATATGGAAGTTTAAATATTCATAAAAATTGTATATACATTCACCTCTAAAATAAATTCATACACAGTAGTGAGCTCATAATGTAGGGTGTTACAAAGCGATTCTGGTGGCAGAGCGCTGAACTCTAGTGTTACCAAGTCGCTCCACGACATCTCCCGGCCTAATATAATAAAAATAACGGAGGCAACGATTCAAACAGTCGGAAATTTTACAGATCTACAAACCACGAGATATGCCGCAATGCTGGAAAATCGTGTGTGCAGAAGCTTCGTGTTGTTGTTGAAACTGGTGGTCATTGTATGACGGGAGCACTGCCACTTATATCTAACTTCTGGGCTGTTGGACTGAATCTGTGACGTAAACTGTTAACAGTAACAGTATCCGTCTCTTGGCACAGGCCAGAGCAAAGTGTAGCTTCCACCGAAGTCCCAGTCTCATCCATGGCTGTGACAATATGGAAGCTGCTGGGGTATGGGTGGTGCTGAGTAATGACATTTGGAGCACAACTAGTGTCTGAGTGTTTTGAAAAGTGTTGCTCATAGGATCAGTCGTGCTGCAGTGGCACCTTCTGGTCCAGTGAGGAAAGCAATGGCAAACTACCTCACTCCTCATCTTGCCTAGTACGCCTCATTTGGGCTCTGCCATTGGTTTTTGCAGTTTCCCTAAAACTGCATAGCCTTTGGTGGTGCTATTTGAGGATCAAACCAGCCTCTGGGCTGATGACCTAACAGACAAGAAAGATTAATTAATTTTATTCGTGTTTCTTATTGTACCCGAAATGGCCGTATTTATGAATCCATCCCGATGTTTCCATGTGTGCCATCTTCACGACGTGTTCTTTGGACCACACGCTAACACTTGGAAGTGATACATCTCCCCGCCCGACATCCTTGGACAACATGGAGGGGAATAAAACGGACGCAGAAAAGAACTTTGTTCTCTTTTCATTCCGGAACACGTCATTGCAACAGTTGTACAACTAGGATTGCCATAAGGTTCAGGATGAAATTCAGGACGCCAACATCAACAAGTTCCAAACACAAGCACCGACTACAGGGGAGCACTTGCCTCCATGCACATAATGGTACGGGGACGCAATCGTGTTTTTGCTCCCGTAAAAATAGTTTATATATTCATCCTTGCCCCCGTGCTCAAGACCAATAATTGGCGTCTGTGATTCGAACGAGTGTACTTGGGTATTTCCACGTGAACTGTCCCATCCATTACCAAAAGACACACCTATTATATGATGTTAATGTTAAAAATCAAACAGAGAAATTACAAGAAATCATACTTTAAATAAAATACCTACTTTACAGATCACTCCAAAATTAAATAACATTCAATGTTATTTGCGTAGATTTGTATATAAAAGTGGGACATTCCCCTTTCAAAATCATTTGAACAAAATTTTAAGTAATTTGCTCTGATTTTTAAAATTCAGGACATTTAGTGATTTTTAAAATTTCAGTCAGGACTTCGGGACACATGCTCAAATTCAGGAAAATCCCGCTTTATCAGGACGTATAGCAACCCTAGAGTACAACGTAAAATATTCAAAGTGTGGCATTGTAACGTAGAGTACCATTTCAGGTATTTGTTAAATTGCTAAGTTGAACAGCGATTTCGAAGCACAGTAGTACAAGCAAATACAGTAGAGACAATACATGACACTTACGGATTTCGCCTTGCTAAAATGGGAGACAATTCGACGGTGGCGCTCATAGTGACTTGACCTGAACAAATCGCGCTAAATTCAAATATCAATGGAAATGTATATACGGAAATGGATAAATAAATTACGTCTAGAAAGACAGTGGTATTAAGATATTAACTTCGAAGTTGCTAAAGCAATTCTGGATAAATGAATGAAGAATTATTTAAAAGGTTATTATTCAAAGACTGAAATTAGACATATAAACAAGGTGTGAAATGGACTGCTGTGAAATGGCTTGATCTTTCATTTATGCATTACTTTTTTAGCTTTAGCATACCTGCCTGAAATCTTACGGTTGGATTTGTCTTTTTTCCTCATTTAAAAACAATGTATCATCACATTAAGACATTTGACAATAAAAATATCGGCACATTCCTTACACATATGATGCAATGAATTAACATTTAATAGCTGGACAATTTTCCTCTTAACATGAAGCCTACTAACAGAAAGAAAATCTATAAAATCCCGGCTTTAATCTGAGAAGAGGGATAAAAGAAAGAAAAGTTTGAAAATGTTGTCGATAGTGATGCTTTGAGGAATATTTGCGTACAATTAGAGTAAAAATGTAGCATACCCTTGGCTGTATAGTCGAGGATTTTTAAAGTTGCTGGCCTGGAAATGATCTGAACAGATCTTATAATTCTTATACAAGCGTAACGTCCCTTCTTTCTTGTACACTTTATCAAAATCGCTTCTGTGACATTTCAAAACCCACAGATCACACCTACAACAACACATCGGTATTGAAGGTTAACTGCTGCACTATACAACAAAATATGCGTATTATATTTTAAGCCCGTTAAAACATGGGTCGAGCAGGTCAGAAGATTATGAAGTACTATAAAAATCTCTGTCACTGGAAGAATATATATGCAAACACAATATTACTTACATGTTCTTGTCACGAGGGAACCTGAAGAACGAGCGCGCATTTTTCTCTACTTCGTAATTACTGCAGCCAAACACAGCACATACCTTTCCCCTCATGTTGAGAGGAGATATCAATAAATGACACACGCTACTATTTAATTATGTCAACTCACTGAAAACGCATAAATAACACCAAAAACTTCACACAAAAATACACGTGCTCTTATGACAGAATCCGTACCGTTCAGGTCTATCCGCTAGAGTGAGCTCCAATAGCGGTCCCTCGATATCTCGCTCAGAGTCGTGTATTGTCTCTACTGTATTTGGTACAAGCTAGTATAAGCCCATGTACATTTTTGACAGTGTGTTCCAGTACATTAGTGTGAGAGGAACTGTCAACCGCATAAAGATCATGCAAATCAGTGAAAATGTCCAGTGTTTTCCGTTAATAGAGCAGTGTTGTTGTATTTGGCAAAGTATGACGTGTGGAAATTATTACTTGGAACATGGTCAGGTTACGTCGATTTTTATGTTGTTCATCGTGCTAAAAAATAACTACATTTAAGCGCGATTATCCTATATTGCAAAGTAGAATGCAGATCTACGTGTTTATTTAATCAAAAAGGTTATTATTTTGCCTCGCAATGTAAATTTTGTTACACTTATTTTGATCTACCCATTGTTATAAATATCAAGCAAGTCTAAGCAAGAGTGATTATTTTGCAAAGTGAAATGCGAGTCTACAAATTTATTTCGTCCTGTAAGTGTTCATCATGGATAAGAGTAGAAAATTAAGTCCTACAAGGCTTCGCGGAGACCTATCTCCCTTATCGTCTGGACCTGATATGAACATTAAGATGGCCGCTAACCCACCAGCACCACCTTTCAACACCGGAATGGGAGCTTAAATCCATGGAGGAGACCTGAGGGTTAGTGTTCATGGCATGAAGGACTCCACAACAACAGCCAACATGTGGTGTGAATTGTGGGAAACGCCATGACCATGTGGTACGACATAACGTCCGTCAGTGTAAGTCATTTTTACCTTACCGGATTTTCTTTCCAAGTGAAATAACGTCGAATGAGATTGTCGCAATTCCAGCTTAAAATTTAGATGGTTAAGATAATTTCCTATATTTCGATTTGAATTGGAGATACTTATAACATTTATTTTAATACATTTAAGGCAGACAAATATATACCACGCGTGTTAATAACCTCAGATGTATAATTTTTAGTATGTTCAGTCCTCAGTGGGTGTTATTTGGTAAAATCGCATTTATATAATTACAAGATTATTTGGGGATGATTGGTTAGTATTTAAATTATTAATAATTTTCAAGTCCGCCTCAGTGGTTTAGTGGTTAGTGTGAATAGCTGCCACCCCCCAGAGGCCTGGGTTCGATTCCCAGCTCTGCCACGAAATTTGAAAAGTGGTACGAGGGCTGGAATGGGGTCCACTCAGCCTCGGCTTTTCAAATGAGTAGAGGTGGGTTCGATTCCCACCTCAGCCATCCTGGTTTTCCACTTCTCCTCCAGGCAAATGCCGGGATGGTACATAACTGAAGGCCACAGCCACTTCCTTGTCTATCCCTTCCAATCTTCCCCTCCCATCACAAGGCGCTGTTCAGCATAGCAGGTATGGCCGCCTGGGCGAGGTACTGGTCATTCTACACAGTTGTATCCCCCGACCTAATGTCTCACACTCCAGGACACTCCCCTTGAGGCGGTAGGGGTGGGATCCCTCGCTGAGTCCGAGGGAAAAACCAACCCCGGAGGGTAAACCGATTAAGAAAATTTCAAATGTGTATACTTTCTCCATGGCAGAGTATCGTTGTGTAAGAGTTATATTGCAAAGTACCGTTTCCTTTTCGAAGCTCAAGTAAGGTAATAGAATAAGTGTTGTGTGAATACAGTCTTGTGGAAGCACACAAAGTTGGATAATAAGTGAGTAATAGTCATGGTACATCCAGAACTGTGTATCATTTTAATCCAGGTTAGTGTGAGTGACTTGGATGAGTGAGGTTAGGATTCTTTGTGTAACTGTCATAAAATAAGTGTGAAGTGAAAAAAAATGAATGATTTGATGGCTCATATGTATTTAAATTAAATGCTAAAGAACATTTAAGTGATTAAGATTATTTATGAGGTGAAGAATGTAAAATTGAAATGAAAACGGGGAAGGAAGTAAAGGTCCAGCTGACTGTGAAGGTTATGTTCCATTGTTCACTTGTGTGTGGTCAAGGTCAATGCTTGCTCATTGTCAGGTAGGGGAGAACTATGAACCTCGCTTGACAGGGTAGGAAGTGAGTCGCTTGCTTCAATGTAATGGCATCAGCTGGATGCATATTAATATAATTTGCAGTATGAACTTATACAATACAGTATAACGACGCAACACTTGTGTATCCCTTCCCGAATTCATGTTAAGAGGAGACTATAAAGAACTCTATCATATGCCATAACAAAATATATGTATATATATATATATATATTTACCCTTTTTTTGGTTTATCAGTTGTGTGATTTACCACAGCGAGACCAAAGATTACGAAATGAAGGATGGCACTTCATACTAAACCTCAGTTTATCTGGATGTTTACACGAATGCTGGATTTGTGATATTGTTTTCAATTACACATTTTGGTTTATTACTTACTTAATCTGTTTACACTGCAGGGTTGGTTTTTCCTCGGACTCAGCGAGGGATCCCACCTCTACTGCCTCAAGGGCAGTATCCTGGAGCGTGAGACATTAGGTCAGGGGATAGAACTAGGGAGAATGACCAGTACCTCGCCCAGGCGGCCTCACCTGCTATGCTGAAAGGAGTCTTGTGGGGGATGGGAGGATTGCAAGGGATAGACAAGGAAAAGGGAAGGAAGCGTCCGTGACCTTAAGTTGTGTACTATCCTGGCATTTGCCTGGAGGAAAAGTGGGAAACCACGGAAAACCACTTCCAGGATGGATGAGGTGGGAATCGAAACCACCTCTACTCACTTGACCTCCCGAGGCTGAGTGGACCCGGTTCCAGCCCTCGTACCACTTATCAAATTTCGTGGCAGAGCAGCGAATGGAACCCGGACCTCTGAGGGTGGCAACTGATGCCACTAAATTATGGTTTATTTTGGTGATAAATACTTGGATGTTTGTTTCCATTTGACTTTGACTTTCTCTTTGTGAACCTAGCCATATTAGCGCACTCATTGTTCCATACTGACCCGTTTCGACCCGATATTTCCATGCTCACATCTTTCCGTAATGCCGAGCTGAGTGGCTCAGACGGTTGAGGCGCTGGCCTTCTGGCCACAACTTGGCAGGTTCAATCCTCGTTCAGTCTGGTGGTATTTGAAGGTGCTCAAATACGTCAGTCTCTTGTCGGTAGATTTACTGGTACGTAAAAAATCTCCAGTGGGACTAAATTCCGGCGGCTCCGAAAACAGTAAAAGTGTAGTTAGTGGGACGTAAAGCCAATAAAATTATTTTTATCCCTAATTCCTTTTAAGGCACAGTATAATGCTTTAAATATGTTTTTACAATCCACTTTACGTCGCACCGACACAGACAGATGAGAAGGAACCGACCGTGTCCTTAATTAAGGTACAGCTGCAACATTTGCTTGGTGTGAAAACTGGAAACCACGGAAAGCCATCTTCAAGGCTGCCGATAATGGGATTTGAACCCAATGTGTCCCGAATGCAAGTTCACGGCTGCGCGACCGTAACCGTACGGCCACTTGCTCGGTCGTATAATGTTAAAACTCCGTATGAATGTCATTTAACGTAGATTTGTAAAGTGACAACGTACATAACGCATGCAGTTGAGAGCGGTTAGTTAATATTGTAAGCATGTATTCATAGGCGGCTGTCAAATGAAATAGGCCCTATGTTATATCAGGGTTACGCAAATGAAACTGAGATTTTGCTACTAGCTACATTATTCGCAGAATGAGAACAATGCACATGTGTCCGTGGATGGCTACGTATATTATGAAGAAATCTAGTATGATCAGAATGTGTAAGTGTGCTGTCTCTAAGTGCGGAAGCCAAATGACCAGGTTCGTTTGTGTATGAATCCGTCCAGAATTACCCTGCATCCGTTTTTTAGTTTATTGTGGCATATAGTGTTAGCGAAGTCGGCATTTTCTATCGTATGAAGGATGTGTGTGGGAATGCGTGTTTATCACGTTGTACCAAAGTGGCAGATGATGTGAATTCATCATGGATGAGTGAGGACGTGCTAAAGCCAGATCAGGTACTGAGAGCAGCCTGTTCAGAATATAAAAAAAATAATTAAGAAATAATCAAGGGATGCTGGATTGCAATCAATGGTAAGTCCAGACGCCCTGGAGGAATGGTTCCCTCGCCAACTATCGACGTTGTTTGCACGGGATACCCGTCACCGCGTGGACCGTTGGGACACTTGCTTGGTAGACACGTCACCCATACACCACTCTTCAATTCCCTTATGTTCAGGTTTTCCAATCAATAAACCTTTACAAAAACCAACAAAGGTCATAGTTTCATTCGGACCACATGTATATCAATCAATAAGTGGAAACAAAACTAACAAATTGTATCCTACGAATATCAGGTTAATTTAGAGTTATGTACCTTACCTCCATCTTGTGGTGCCTTGATAAGTTAATACTCCATAATAGAATTGCTGATAACAATAGCACGGTTGCCCTCGAGATAAAGACGGGTAGGCAGAGTGGTGGAGGCATGGCCGCAAGGTTTGTGGGGTAGAACAAGCCTTTCCGTCAGCAATAAAATAGATTGAATTAGATGAAACAACAATTCTGCCCACAAGACAACACCAAAGTGCTTAGTGGAAGCTTGCCAAATCCTGTTAAACTCGGCTCTTCAATTCGGGCCTGCTCATCCGCCACGAGCTGCTGGCGTCCAGAGATGGTCTGCGAGAGGTCCTGAGCTGTACGTTCTACTGCGGGAACACTTCAATTTTCTTACGCTAGCGGTAATCTCTGGCACGTTCTAATGCAGACTTCTTACACCTACTTGATTTTTCAGATTTTGTTCTATTCCTCTGACAGCGTGATTCATGTAGCCTGAAGGTATTTAGACACACTGCAAGTCCTGCACAATTTTCAACGAAGCGATAGAAGTTATGGTGTCCAATGGTAACTGGTACGATATAATTTTGCGAGGAAAATGTAACTATGTCACTCACAACACTATACTCAGTTTACTACATTACGACGATATCAGTACCAAACGGGCCGGGCTGAGTGGCCCTGGCCTTCTGACTCCAACTTGGTAGGTTCATTCTGGCTCAGTCCGGTGGTATTTGAAGGTGCTCAAATACGTCAGCCTCCTGGTGGTATTTTTACTGGCATGCAAAAGAACTCCTGCGGAACTAAGTTTCGACACCTCGGAATTTCCGAAAACCGTAAAAGTAGTTAGTGGAACGTAAAGACAATAACAATATTATTAATATCAAACGGTGAACGACTCCGCCTCTGACCATGAAGTCACTGATTACTGAAACTATGTGTAAGGAATATTTTAAAACGTCACATTTCTATCCGCATATTAGTCATTTAGATATAATTTACAGTTACAAAGTTATGAAGCTGAACTTACTATGTGATGCACGAAATGCTGGGCGGGGCGCGTTACACGAACGAAACGGAAGAAATGTTCTGCGTCAGAAAAAATGAAATGGCGTATGGATTTCAGTGCCGGGAGTGTCCGAGGACAAGTTCGGCTCGCCAGATGCAGGTCTTTCGATCTGACCCCCGTAGGCGTGATGAGGATGAAATTATGATGAAGACGACACGTACACCTAGCCCCTGTGCCAGCTAACCCTTTAGCCGTGGAGCCGGACTCTGCGTAACATATATTCGAGATTTGCAGGAGATCCGTTTCTTAATTTGACGTCATGCAACTTATATAACTTATGGCATAGGTACCTGTAAATATGCACTGTCTGTACTTGCAACTATGATAGAATTGTTTAAATATTTCGAATATGCTTGCACAACTTATGGAATAATCACCAACCGCCAATGCTTGTTAGTGGCCTTCTTTCCGTCATTTGCTGACAGACTACATTTTGGTTGTTGTTACTTGCAAACTTTGTCTCCGGAGAGTTTTACCTTGGTTATAAATAACATTTACTGAAGGAAAAATAAACTGTAAAAATATCGAAAGAAAGGCCGGCCAAAATGTGAATTGCCCAGGTACAAGATATCACTCACCTCTTCAAAACTCTATACAGAAGACCGAAGTTTGAAAAGAATGGAGGCGCTTAATATCTACTGTATCATAATATGTGATCGAATAAATGTGATTAATGACGATGCTCAGGCATGAGCTTAACGACTAAAGACTAAAGAGAGAAGTAAATACACTTCAATTTACAGACACTTACTTTCCAAGTAAACTCAACATGAAGGCAAAACAGCCAGGATTGGCTAATACAGCCACTAACGTTCTGTTTACATATCTGAATTAGTCCTGTATTTAGATACCTTTCATTTGAAATCGGCAGCTATTACTTCATTAATGGCCTCCTTATTGTGCATCGACTCTAGTATGGAAATTTTACGGCCACTTTCAGCCTGCTCGAAATGACAGTCACCTGTAAGTAATTACCGTTAGATGAGACCTCACAACACCACAGATTATGAGATAATTACCACACACACACGCACACACACACACACACACACACACATACACACAAGATAATAAAATAAATCAACCACTTAACGTACGTGGGTTATTTGTTAGAAACTGCACGACGTCCATCTCGATGCACTAACGTCATGAATAAAACGCTAAGATTTAGGACTCTTTATTTCACTTTCTATGATTTAATATTTATTACCAATTATAGTAGGTCACTTGTGACTATTTCCATTATATCATTTTTATACTTATAGAAATTTTAAATATCATGCTGTAATTCGTATCATAGGAGGACCTTCATCTTGACCATCGGTTATGAACAAGAGCATTTCTACGAATTTGTATATTATTTTTAGTTTTTTTAAATCAAACCTTCATCCCCTTTGATACGTATGCTCATAGTACACGTGTCATTAAATATGTTTTGATACAAAATAGTAATTTTCATATTTAATGATGGATGGTCTATTTGCAACTAGCGTGTGTTAATGTACATTTTACTTTTAAAAAATAACTAGGTTAATTATTGAAATAAATAAGTAAATGGATATTCTTGTGTCACTTAGCTATCGACAAGTAGATGTAATAGTCTATACACCCAAAATTATCTCCCTCTGGGAATGAGCAGTGTAGTGGAGGTCTCGGGATATCAGAGTATCGGCTTCAAACTCGCAGGGGTCGCCAGAATTTTTAAGGATGGGATGTCCATTTAATTCTCAATGTCGCGCAATTTGCGCGTGTAAACTATCACTGGTGACATCATTATTTACGGAAAAAATTATTAAAATTCAGAATGAGATCGCAGTCAATCTTATTTCTGCTTCATCTGGTAGAATAAAGAGTGCATCCAAAATGATATGCATGTACCCCAAATGGCACCCAGTCAAAATGATCGCACTCAATAGTTGAATCTGTATTATTATTATTATTGTTATTATTATTATTATTAATATTATATTTCCTCTTATAAACAACTACTATATGTCTTCCTATCAAATAGCGAAAAATAAAATTACAAATCATATGCATTTATTAACTTCTTCTTTTCTTCTTCAATGTCCTGATGGGGTCACACACATGCGGAATTGGCCCTGTTTTGCAGCCGGATGTCCTTTCTGACGCAAACAGTGTGTGTGTGGAAGGATGTTTCACTATTGGGAGGTTTTGTAGTGGTTGTTATTGCGATGTGTTGTGTGTTGGGAAAAGGAGGAAACACTCAATACTAGAGGCACAGAAATTAAGCAGATGGAGTCACAGTCTCCGAACTGTTTGGGACTCGAACCCGAAACCCTATGAATTGAAGGTCTCGAATCTGACCATTGAGCCAAAGAGCCAGACGTGCAATTACTAACTGACAAAATGTAGCGAATAAACTAATGATGTTAAATTACATTTATTCTCACATAACGTTGTACATGCAACCAAATTTAGATAAATGTTATACATTTAGCCTTCTATATTATCATTTGAGACCTACTAAAAATGTTCCATAAAAAGTCTATCCTAGAGGTAGGCGTTAGATTTATTCCTACGGCCATGTGAAGTATTTAATTCGTTATTCCTTTATCTTAAAAATGGGAAAGGGAACACATAAATCTGAATATAACACGTTGCAAACAATATAGAACAATGTTATTTATAAATGTTTGTAATTAAAACTCCCGTTTGCTCTATTTAAAATAACCTGTCAGAATAACATACTACGATGAACTCAATAATCTGTTCCTCAGTGAACGGATTTTTGTATTATATTTTATGAGTAAGTGTTCAACATTCAGAATTTTATGATGCCATTTCGAAATTGGAATTTCGAAGATATTAACCAGTGAGATCATATAACATCGAGGTATAAATTTAGGATAACATGGAAAGGTTTCTAAATTATTTCTGCTATGAAATCGCTATCGTCGTTTGCAAGTTAAGCGACATAAAGCACATCACATGAATATGCTGCAGCTTGTACACTTCCAGCTAGTATCAGTAACAATTGAATTAGTGTGTATTACACGTTTTATTGTGTATGACCCGTGTTACCAGCTAAACAATGGAGTAATCTGAGATTCACTTGCAATAAAGTAGTAGAATCGTCATGCCCCTGTAACTTTTGATTGATGATTTCTATAGATTATTTACACAATTAACATCCATAGGAAATCTTCTTCTGAAACTTGTCCCACACCCAAGGTGGGGGTGGGGGGTGGGGGTTGAGTCACGGGTGCGAATGTGTCACATATGTGGACGTAGCCCTGTTTCACGACCGGATGCTCTTCTTGACGCCAACCCTACGTGGAATTGTGTGTTTCCGTTGGTGGTGTGGTATGTTGTATGTGAGTGAACAGAAGTGTGTTACGAAGGACACAAATAACCAGTCTCCGATTCAGAGGAATTGACCAGACACGAATAATTAAAGTCACCGACGTGGCTGGAGTCGAATCTATAATCTTCTGAACTGAAGACCCCAATGTAGATTTTCAGCCGAGCTGCCGGACAAATTGAAAACAATTGTTATTAGTTTTTAAAGAATAGCAGTGAGCTTGCATGCGGGAGATAGTAGCTTCGAATCCCACTATCGGCAGCCCTGAAAATGGTTTTCCGTGGTTTCCCATTTTCACACGAGGCAAATGCTGGGGCTGTACCTTAATTAAGGCCACGGCCGCTTCCTTCCAACTCCTAGGCCTTTCCTATCCCATCGTCCCCATAAGACCTACCTGTGTCGGCGCGACGTAAAATCCCTACCAAAAAAAAAAAAAAGGAATAGCAGATTTGAAAGTCTAAAGGTGTTAAAATTGGTGCTGAAAATATATTTGAAAATATTAACTGGCTAAAAAAACATGTTTTACATTGTTACTATAGAAGTTATGCGTGTATATATGCCGGTACATATATGTGTGAACTTTTACATAAATGTTGACAGAATGCGTTAGAACATGAACGTGTCTTCAATATGTTGGTGTCATCAGAAACTTTTGGATTTCCCGTATAACATTGCTATTGTTAATTCGAAATAAACTTCCAATTCACTGCATCGTATCCATTGCATATACGGTAATTCCGGTAGAGCTGCCGCACTTTTTATGTCTTTTGTTATATCTCGGTACATTTACTTTAAAAATTGTTACAAATTCATCGAGCATAATTCGAAAACATCTACATTTGATCAGAGCTGAACAAAATATTGGCAACTGAAAGTAAATGGTAGCAAGATGGGAACAAAGGAATTGTTGCATCAGCGGCGTCTCTCCCTGGAACCCGGTATAGATGCCGACTTTGCTCGGGAGAGATGCCGCAAGTAAAATAATTAATGACAAAATCAAATTTAAGCCAATTTCTTTAACTTTAATATAACCGAATATTAGAACGTACTATAAGACAATTATATCCATATAATATAATCATTCAATGGTAAAATAATCTATCTGATAAATTACAACATTAATCATATTTTAATTTCGATTTACTATGAATGTGCAATGGATTCTTCACTGTGTTATATAAAACCCCACGGCACTTAACGCCCTTGAAAGGGCTCTGGCCTTCCCAGCAACCGCTGCTCAGCCCGAAGGCCTGCAGATTACGAGGGGTCGTGTGGTCAGCACGACGCATCCTCTCGGTCGTTATTCTGGGCTTCTGAGACCGGGGCCGCCATCTCACCGTCAGATAGCTCCTCAGTTCTAATCACGTAGGTTGAGTGGACCTCGAACCAGCCCTCAGGTCGAGAGAAAAAACCCTGACCTGGCCGGGAATCGAACCCGGGGCCTCCGGCCGAGAAGCAGGGACGCTACCCCTACACCACGGGGCCGTCGTGTTATATAAAGGAAACATCAAATTCATAATGAAAATAATTCTGTCCTGACACAGTAATTTGAAAACATGTCTAAGGCAGGATTCTTGAATAAAAAACTGATGTTTATCCTCTTACAAGTTTTTACAGATTGTTTTTTAAAACTTTGTTCTCTAGCAATTTTGCTGCAACAGTCGTTAAATGTAGAGCAAGATTCATGCAGCCACTGGTTGTAACTTAAACACCGGATACAGTCATCCTTTTTTGAATATCACTTTGACTTCGGTGATTATTGAAGTAGCTATACCTGCTGGACCCAGAGAGCTTTTCTCCAGATTTCCTGACTGCATTCTAAGTTTCAGTGTTCGTTCCGGAATTCTGTAGTATCATTCTGCCTCCCTGATCAGTATTTCCTTTGCTTCCAGTCTTTTAACAGCCTCTCTTAAATTTTCCTCTGTCCATTGAAGTCTTTCAACAGTGCCCTTACTTTTGTACTGAGCAGGCATGTCGCAAATGGTTATTTCTGAAAATAATATTTTATATAATAAAAGAATGTTATCAATGAAAGCAATAAAAATAGATTATGTATATTACGAATCGTGAGACGATAAAATATTCGAATAAAATACCGATACACTCTGAATGGTATTGAATGTTTCCAGATCACTTGTAGATTCTGATAGCAATGAGACATCTCAGCCGGATTGTTGTGCGGCAACTCTCCCAACTATCAGGGAGAGACGCCGCACCCTCCTGTTGTCATACCTCAAGGCTATCATGGCCCAAAATTAGGTTACTCTCAACTACAGTTATGCTTCTGACTTCTACTGTACTAAAACGTCTGATTTAAGCATTTGAAACCGACTTAATATAGGCCTATAATAAATTAACACACGGAAAAACTTTGTCAGGAGGAAACATGTACTCGCCTCAAGATATCGGCTATAATTGGCATAATATACGAGCAAATTTCGTCACACTCGCAGACAGTAGTTCTTCCTTAGAAACTGAAAAACCATACATATTCCCATCTAGCTGTAACGGTGGGAACCTTTAGCTACAGTGTATGCGGCATCTCTACCGGAGCGGCATCTGTCCCGGATTTACCTTAGAACATATCGAAAATGTGTTAAATACAGAAAAAATAATGGTAAACTGTACAGCAGTTGGATCCGAACCTACAACCTTCCAATTTTGCGTAGAATGCTCTTACCATTGAGCTGTGGTTGCCTAGGTCACATTTTCTTTTTCTTTTGGAAAGGATCTGAATTAAACGTCTGGCATTCACTGATATCTATTTTTCAACCAACACTATGGTGAATACAGTACTCTATCACCATGACTCTCATCCACAATATAGAGTAAAATAAACTCAAAAGAATTAAATTGCAATAATTATTTAAAGAACATGCAGATACAGAAAGAATATTCAAGTAAATTATCTTCATACATTATACTGGGTAACTTACTGACAGTACACAATTCTGTAAAGTACCCACGGTGAGTTATGCACAAAATTGAAAGCAAAAAGCAAAGAAAAGTCATCTCCGTACAGGCCATGAAGGCCCTTGGGGGAGGGTGGAAGGTAAAGGCTTCCACCATTCGTAACCTCGGCACGTGATGGGGTAGAGTGATTGGCTCTACGCACGGCCGCCTTTGCCCCCAGGAATTAACCTGGTACTCATTTTTGGTGTAGGCTGAGTGAACCTCAAGGCCATATGCACCTCCGGGAATGGAAATCTCGTTTCTTAAATAGTACGACTTCCTGACGGGGATTCGAACACACATCCTACCGGGCGAACCGAGCACGACTCTACTGGCTCGGCCAGGCAGACCCTATGCGCAAAATTACTATTAACTATTACATCCTGTCTGCGTCATTTCTGAAATAGCAGATTTTTTTTATCAATTTGGTTATCCATATAAATAAAACTATAATTTTATCCGTGAACACTTTTTCGGCGTACTACACTTTTACCTTTGACTATCTGTAGTACCCGTCGTTTCCGGGACAATCACTTAGATGTGCATCATTTCACTTTTGTCCACCTTTCATATTTCGACCCATATTTAGCGGAAATTTAGTGGTCATGCTTCTGGCAGTCAGCGGCTTGCCGTAGCTTACTCGCTTTTTTGCTCTCTGGACTTTTCCCCCTCTAGTTTTCATTCACCTCCCTGAAGGGGAGGGGCGGGCCAACCTGAAGGTTACGCCTTCACCCTGGCCACGAGTTTCGGCAGGTTATAGAAGGAGTAATGGTGTAAGAAGGAGGGTAATTTGAATTGAGGAATGAGAGGTGTGTGCGGATGGTATTTAAGTACCGGGGGTGCTTGCCAGAATTAAAAATTCAGAGGAGAGTACGAGAGTGTGCAGGGAAAAGGCGAAGTGTGAAGATGTGGTAGACGGAGGAGAAGTTTATAAGTAATGTGAGCAGAAGGTGAAGAATAGGTGTAGTGTATTTAGATATGTATAACATTGACGGTTGCAAAATGTTACAGGAGATGGTGCACAAATTTAAAAGTATGTAGAGGGATGATGCAAAGGCTGGGGGACGAAAGAGGTGTTTGTGCTAGGGAGAAGATAAAGGGCTAGAATGGAAGGATACAAGAGAAGTTATGCGGAGAAGTGAGTAAGATATGGCGGGGGTTTGATGGGGGGACTTCCATATACCTAGGTATATGATCTCTTCTTTCCCATATTAAGGAAACCTAAATACTGTGTTGATGTTAAAAAAATACTGATAGATGAGCAACGAGAAACTTTAAAACGTTGCCGGAACGATCTTCATAGCAACTGTCTTTATAGAGTTAGTTACCTGGTGTTGGACTTCAGATTTCACTCGAATCACTGATATTTCCCTTATTTTGAGTTATTTCGGAAAAAAGGCAAAGAACTAAAAGTCTCCATGAACTCTGTTCGTATAAAACCAATCGTAGGAGAGATACATCGAATTTATAGATTTAGGTCCCCACTGAAGCACTTCATCCTGCTGAAATGTTTCGAACAAATTATAGCTAAGATCAGACTCGAACTTATTCTGAACTGAAATACCCACTTTCATTAAAATACAGCCATCCATGTTCCCGTAACACTCACTGACAGTCATTTAACTGAACTTGACATAGATCAATACAATGACGTCAGTATTCTTGTCAGAATACAACATTAATTGACCGGAATGTCGCGTTTAACAGCGATGATATAATATTGAATGCCCAGTCAAGTAAAATACAGCACAGTTTCGCTATTTTCACGAACATTACTATGCTGGCTTTCCATACCGGGGCCGATATCTCACCGTCAGATAGCTCCCCAATTCTAATCACGTAGGCTGAGTGGACCTCGAACCAGCCCTCAGGTCCAGGTAAAAATCCCCGACCTGTCCGGTAATCAAACCCAGGGCCTCCGGGTAAGAGGCAGGCACGCTACACCTACACCACGGGGCCAGCGATAGAGAGACACACATGCCGGAAAATTGAAAATCGCATTTCCTTCCTACTTTAGACATGACCGACACAGAAATATAATTCAAAATTAATTCTGAACAATCTAATAAAATAACTACTTAGGCGTATCCCATTTATAGAATAATAAGAATACCAGGATTACTGAAATTACATAAATGTTGTTTAAACTAAATACGTACACATATTATTATTATTATTATTATTAATATTATTATTATTATTATTATTATTATTATTATTATTATTATTATTATTATTATTATTATTAAGCCTATTATTATTATTATTATTATTATTATTATTATTATTATTATTATTATTATTATTATTATTATTATTATTATACTACGCTATGACAGAAATGCTGACAATACGAATGCAAGCATGATACTATGTACACTATATACGCTATATCTGTACACTGTACTAGTTACAACAGGTTATTCGAGACAGTGGATATGTTTCAGAAACTAAATACTTAGATTATTATTAATTGTTTATCGTGCGCTAACATAAGTTTCAACTGACCTTCATTGTTGAAAAATTGAAAGTAGGCCTACGTGGGAGACATCTAAAATAGTGACTTAATTTCCTCTCGAAACTACGCCATAAACTTGAACTATAAATATCGACATATTGGAATTGACTGATTAATATTTACTTGACCGTATGCCAACAGTACCTTAGAAATGCTATATCAGTCAAATCAAAATATATAATACTAGCAAATGTATCCGTGCTTCGCTACGGTATTCCACATTGTATACGGATATCGAATTACTGTACATGAAGAGAATAAGAATTTTTAAGTTGCATGTCTCTAGGCATTAATCCGAGAAAAAGCATAGGGAGGTCCGCAGACGATGTTTCCAATGGAAAGTGCGAGTTGCGGAGTTGTGATGATAACGACAGGTTCACTTGTCTACCGCAATTCACTATGCTTAACGTCAGCCACATTTTGATGGGTAAATTCGTTTAAAATCGAGGGTACCCTTGCAAGGGGGCACCTATACCTAATGATAAAGAAAATCAGGTAAAAGAGTTTTGAAAAAATGCACGCTCCCTTGCCTTCTGCTAGTCAAATCGAGAAGGGAATTATTCATTACAATGGTACACAGGCGTTGGAGGAGGACCCCATTCCTACTGCCAGTTAAAGTCGGTGTGGGGAGTACTGATTACAACAACAGACGCCCTCCTGGTGACAATAACTATTGATTTGTAACGTATTAATTACAATGTCAGACACACCCCTTCTAGATCGCTACAAATCGACTTAAATGACTAAATTTAGATCTACATACGGAAGTATATGCATGTTCACCTTCACTTACAGAATAACTGCTGCTAAATGGAGCATCATATCGAAAAACTGATTGTACGAAAAGACGCCTCTGGCCTCATTTAGCGATCTAAATGGTTAGCCCTATGACATTTCCTCGTATCGCATCTATTTAAAGGTAAAATTGTTTTAGAAACGTTGAATAGGGTGAAATTTAGTGTAAGGTTTTCACACAGTGAATTACTTTTCAGGTACGTATGCGTATAGATTTTTTTTTTTTTTTGCTACGGGCTTTACGTCGCGCCGACACAGATAGGTCTTATGGCGACGATGGGATAGGAAAGGCCTAGGAGTTGGAAGGAAGCGGCCATGGCCTTAATTAAGGTACAGCCTCAGCATTTGCCTGGTGTGAAAATGGGAAACCACGGAAAACCATTTTCAGGGCTGCCGATAGTGGGATTCGAACCTACTATCTCCCGGATGCAAGCTCACAGCCGGCGTATAGAATTAGGGTCACATATGGCTACTGGGTGGGCCAATATTCGTGTAGAATTTGATGATCCCATCTTTCCTATAAGCGAATCAAACCATCAATTATACGTGTACAAAGTGCAAAATTCACGTAAATCCAGAAATAGAGCCAAAGTTAACGTATACAGGATACAAATACAACAAAAATTCATAGGAACAAAGTTGTAGATCACTCCAAATTGAATGGAGATTGTGCCATCCGTTTTGTGATACGACTTACAGTTTTTAACCACCAAATACCTCGAAAGGGAGGTCTGTACCGTCATTAAAATTGCCTCCATATTTCGATCTTTTTCGGGGGTAAAACATAAAATATTTAAACATCTCGTAAATTTTCCGTCGGTTACAGGCAATATGCTATAATTTTGCAAAATTTCTATATTCTAACTCGTCTGGGAAATTGTGCTGCCATCTTGATACTGGGAAGAGTATAAAAAATTATGACTTTCAGGAAACTTTTAAGCCCATGAAAACTACAGGTTATCATTTTGGATAAATAACACCGACTGTGTTCTTATGCAGATTTGAAACTCCCAGCGTGCCCCCTCAGTGAATTTTGAGAATTTTAGTTTTTTCTAGGGATTCTGAAGTCATCAGCTTGTCTGGTACCAAGTTTTAAGATTCTAAGATGCCTAGAATGGTCTCATTAACTCACGTCTGTTTTCATTTTTATGCCTTATGCCTATATATATATAGATCGCGCCAAACTGACTACAATTCATTAATATGGATTATATTTCACCCGCTTCCCTAGTGGTTCTAGGGGCGTCTTACTCCCACAGAATGCTTTTCAGGTAGTAAGTCATACTTGTAAGTCATACTGGAACATACACACGTCCATTATCTCGGTCATTTTAGACAATTTATTTTTTCACCCTTTCTCACCCTTATGACAAAGGCGGCTGAAGTTGGACTTTAAACATCCGGAGTGTTACTATTCAACTCAGCGACCCCGAAAACTATATATTCGACATTACCTTCATTTAATTTTATATATCACTCCCCCCTCGCCCCCCCCCCACACCAAAGGGGGCTGAACTTGGACTTTAAAAACATCCGGATTGTCACTATTCATCTCAGCGACTCGGAAAAGTATGGATTCGACACTATTTTCGTTAATTAGTATATCTGACTCCCCTCGCCCCCCCCCCCCACCTAAGGGTTTCTGGGCTGTCTTACCCCCACATGGTTTGTCTACTGATACTAAAAATCCGGAGTGTGCAATTCACCTCGACGATCCCGAAAACTATGTATTCGACACTACCTTCGTTTAATTTTATATAGCACTGCCCCTCCCCCCCATCCAAAATGGAGCTGAACTTTGACTTTTTAAAAATCGGGAGTGTCATTATTCACCTCAGAGACACCGAAAACTGTGGATTCGACACTTTTTCGATTATTTTTATACCTCGCCTCCCCTGATCCCCCACCCGCATGGGAGCTACGGATGGCTTACCCCCACAGTGCTCGTCTCCAGATATTAAGTCATAAGCGTACCAAGTTTGGTTGAAATTGCTCCAGTGCTTTAGGAGGAGATGTGTCATTTCCACACACACACACACACACACACACACACACACACACACACACACACACACACACACACACACACACACACACACATACATCCATTTTTGTATAGATAGATAGATTTATCCGGTAATAATAGCTTTATAGAAAACTACTTAATAAAAGTTGTGAAACATGGAATTTCTCCACTTCTGCAGTCTACAGGTAGCGAGTCTGCCTCTAACGCAAAGGGACGGCGTTCATTTCGTGGCCAGGTCTGGAATTTTTGCGTGGATCTCAGTATGTGAGAATAATTTGGGAGTAATATGACGGTGAGATAGCGTCCCCGGTCTGAAAAGTCAAAAATAACGGCCCAGAGGATTCATCGCGTTTACGACGCCTTATCTGTAGCCCTGGTAAACCATGGTCTACCCATTATGGTCTTAGCACCATCGAGTGGGAATATAGTTTTTGGTATTTTACGTTTCATCAATTAATTTTACTTTACCTGGAATAACAACGGAGATACTGTATTTCTGATTATTACGATATTCAAGATTTTCCAGATATCTCCAGAAATATCAATTCAGTTTAAAGAAAAATAATGTGCATAACTAAAATAATAGAAACGTATTTTATAACAGCTCATGTATTTCCCATCAGATATTGCTTGGTCACCGTTGTTATCCTACGATCTTTACAGTATTAGGACCGAGCTCGATAGCTGCAGTCGCTTAAGTGCGGCCAGTATCCAGTAATCGGGAGATAGTGGGTTCGAGCCCCACTGTCGGCAGCCCTGAAGATGTTTTTCCGTGGTTTCCTATTTTCACACTAGGCAAATGCCGGGGCTGTACCTTAATTAAGGCCACGGCCGCTTCCTTCCACTTCCTAGGCCTTTCCTATCCCATCGTCGCCAAAAGACCTATCTGTGTCGGTGCGACGTAAAACGAATACAAAAAAAAAGTATTAGGTTTGTCATTTGTGGGAAGTGTTCGTTGTTCGTTGACAGTCGGACTCTTTCTACCATGGTTAGCTTTACAGGGGGTGTTTGTCTCGTTGTGTTTCCCGTTAAACGAGTAGCTTACCATTATTATCAAAAACTAATTGTGCTAACATGCGAGCAAAGAGTAGAGAGGTACATCTGTAATATTTTTGAACAAATGCGTCAAACTCTCCTTGTATTGTTTTTCCTATCCTTTTTCTTTGTGTTTACCTTGCCGTGATCATCAGCTGTACACCTGCTTATTTTCTCGTCGTACTCTGTTAGAGGGACCTCATCTGCTAGTTTCAGGCAACGTTGCCACCAATATCTCTTAGTTTAAAAGTTTAAATTGTGGCTTGTTATCGGAATTGCTGTCTTATGTTATTTTGAATGTAGGTAAACATTTCTTCAATCTATGTGAATAACCACATTATTACCGTGAAGGATAATATAATGTAGCCGAAGTTAATAATTTCGTTAATGTCGGTCATGTTATCATAATAATCTTTTTAATGGTTAATAATAATAATAATAATAATAATAATAATAATAATAATAATAATAATAATAATAATAATAATAATAATTCCTCGTCATTTAGTAGTTGTAAGATATCCATTTCTTTAAATTTTACACTTGTAAATCTTCTATTTTCTGATTAGAAGGAAGACAAGACCCGTTGGTCTATATCTTGCCCGATAAAATATAATATGTATTCAATTCTATTCTGTGCTCGAACTTCCAAGAAAGTCTGTACCATCCATCATGAGCTGGAAGCGTGAGTTATTCTTGCGGTGACCACTCCCATAAAATTCAAATTCGACTCCAGAAAATTCCCATCATTCGAACTAATTGTTGTTCTGCAGGGCTGGTTTTTGATAAGATGTTCTTAAAATATATTATAATCATTCAGTTAAACTGAAACCAGAAAGATCTGTGGATATATAGCAAAATTTGTTAAAAATTCAGTGGACAGTTCATTTTCATCGTTATCCTGACGTGCGTCATAGAATTAGTTGTAAAAAGGGTTTTATGCTTGTACGCAAATTAATCCTCTTGATGAAATATGTAACAGTATTGAATATCTGGGGAGTCATCATTACTGCTATAAATATTTACAATCACTTCCACTGATATTCACAATAAATTTAATTTATGGCCGTGTAAATTAGCATTTTAATGAAGGTTACATGAATATCAATTTATTTCCAGTGCCTTCAACTCTCTCATTACCTCCTGTGGAAATGTTATCGGATAGTATTTATATCGCATCATTCAAATTACGATTCATATTATGTTCCACATAGGCTAGTTCCAAGACCTATCAAACTTTCAGAACTGCTAGTTCATTCTTACGTTAAAATTATGCAACATTTCTTTCACTACCTTCTAATTAGGAACAGTGTATCGTATTAGTACTTATCCCTAAGCTTCCTTTACATAGGGGTGTGATGATGCGTCTGCCTATGAATTATACATATGAGGGTAATTGTTGATATGTGAACATATATAATGTTGCGTTTCATTATTTTGACAACTGTGTAACACAATCGTGTTTTCGCATACGAATCTGATGAAAATGAAATGGCGTATGCCTTTTAGTGCCGGGATGTGTCCTAGGAATTCGGATCGCCAGGTGCAGGTCTTTCGATTTGACGCCCGTAGGCGACCTGTGCGTCATAATGATGATGATGATGATGGTGAAATGATGATGACGACATATACACCCAGCCTCCGTGCCAACGGAATTAACCAATGATGGTTAAAATTCCCGACCCTGCCTGGAATTGAAGCCGGGACCCTTGTGACCAAAGGCCAGTACGCTAACCAGTTAGCCATGGAGCCGGACATACGAATCTGATCAATCGTTTGGGAGCTGAAGGGCGGAGGGGCGAATGCAGTGTCGTCACTTCTACCCTAGGGTTGCCGTAATTGTCTGCCACAAAAGCGGCACAAATACATATTAGCAAATAAGTTCAAATGTAGGCTAGTATTTGGCATACTTTTAATGTGAAACACTTTCCAATATATTACAAGTTATGTTTTACTATGTCAGTTATACTTTTGTGATGACTGTACAAAGTCAGTGTATTTCAACATTTTGACACTGGCGATAATGTACAACTTACATTTGCCATATTGTATTGTATGGCAGGAATGACGCTAATTGATAACAGATGTAACCTATTTCTTTCTTCAGTCCAGTGAGCATTCATTGTGTGAGAACACTCTCTACATTAGCATTGTGCGCAGGAAGAGAGAAGTAAAACTGGAATATTTCAGCAATTCGGAGCATTGCTCTTCTGACATACAGCTTTTAAAGAAAAGTACCCACTTCTTGCTAGCTAAGAAACCATTGAATTCTTCGTTTGATTTTTCTTTCATAAAAATAATTTCATGGCCTGATCAAACAAAATGCTCTCATTCAATTTACAGTTACTATGCTCATGTAGCCGTTTGAAAGAACATTCTACCTGATCCCATGTAATTGTCATCAGTAGAAGCAACCAATCAAGATGTTGTAATTGTGACAGAGACTCACTCCAACAGATATTCAATAGTTGTTTCATATAATGACATACAGTACATTCATCTTGTAACGTCTGACATTGTGCTTTTGGTAGGTCAGGTAGGAAATCCTTCACTTTTGAACTAACATAACCTGCATTCTGTCTTTCAGTTAAAGTGTCAATTACATCCTGTAGTACCATCCTAACTTCATTTATTTAAATCTCTTTCGTTTCAATCCTGTCAATGGACTTCTGAAATGAGATTCATCTGTGCCACCAGAAATAAGCCTCACCAACTTCATTGCAGAAAAAAACTTCAGGAGAACTGGACTTTTGTCTTGGACATGAAATAAGATTTCAATTGGTGAAACATACGTAAAAATATTTCAATTTCTGGAAATAAACTTAACCATCTTGTTTTTACATGTCTTTGGAGGTCTTGGTATGTCACATTAAGAAATTCACAAGGCTCCATGAGTGATGCAACTCTAACAGTATATATAGAAAAGTAATTGTACACTTTCACTATTAAAGCCTGAACATCTACAGGGAGACAGTCAGCACCAATTTGTAGCGCATTATGTAAAATATGGGCTGGACACCCAACCCCTACAATTGGTCTACTTAATTTGGACTTCAATTTTGTGAAAACATTGTTTTCACCTTTACTAGCCAGAGCCCCAAAATTTGTATTTTTATTATCACCTCCATATGCACTAACTTTCTCATTGATGTTATTGTGTCTTATAACATTATGAATTACTTCAGAAATTGTGTCAGAATTTTCATTGCTATACTCAACAAGATCTAATAGTTTCGACTGGATACCTTCCTCTTTGTCAAAATATTGCACAATTACAGGAAAAATCTTATGATGCTTATGATTGCTAGCATCTGTTCTAATGCTAACACAATCACACTTGGAAATATTTTCTTTCACTTCCGCTTGTATTAAAGGCGAAATTACATTATTTACTGCTGCTTCAGTTTTTGTCTTTGCACTGGAAAATATTTTTGCAATTCTCAAATCGTTGAACATAGTTGGGAATAACTTGCTCGTACACGTGGTGGAGTTGTATGAGTGATGGTACCGTACTGAATGAAAACCAAACGTTGCCTCTGCAGCAGCTACATTTCTTTCTTCTCACTTGTTGTTACTGAAATAATTCATCTTTTGCTTACTGGAGGACGCAGAAATTATGGAATTCCTGTGCTTCACTGTACCTACGTTATCTTTGATATCACTTCCCCCCCCACATCATGTGCAATCGAAAAATAGCAAATGTAAAGAAAAATACTTTTCTTAATTTTTTTTTTGCTACTTGCTTTACGTCGCGCCGACACAGATAGGTCTTATAGCGACGATGGGACAAGGAAGGGCTAGGAGTGGGAAGGAAGCGGCCGTGGCCTTAATTAAGGCACAGCCCCAGCATTCGCCTGGTATGAAAATGGGAAACCACGGAAAACCATTTTCAGGGCTGCCGATAGTAGGGTTCGAACCTACTATCTCCCGAATACTGGATACTGGCCGCACTTAAGCGACTGCAGCTATCCAGCTCGGTACTTTTTTTTATTACCAAGTCTGACTTCAGGTAAACGGTAAACCGTAAACGAAATTATTTCACCAATAATTTGTTCTATTTCTTATATAAAAAATAAAAGAAACTTACTTGCATAGTTTACACTCCGCCTCATATTCACTTCTATCTCGTTTTATTGATGGAAAATCTTGTATTCATCTTTAAATTTCGTTTTCCGTTTCGATGCCATGCTTAAAAATGTTAAATATTCACTCACTCAGAATATCATACTGAATTTAATTGATTGCTACAGATTATTCTTCTTCTTCGAACATAGAAAAGAACAAGATTCTTTCCAGTATTCTGATTGAAAACAATCTGTAACACCGGAAGTACGTAGAAAGAAGCGATAATTCGATAGTTCACTTGGACTACTTCATGGATAAGATCGATAAGGTAAAATTTAATGGATACTTCTTGAGTCTCGACCATTCAATTTACTCGAAGTTTTAAGAGATTGGACGGGTGTGTAAATTGTATTTCCTTTTGGAGAAAAGGGATTACTCCTTAAAAGTCCGCGACTTTTAGTCAGACGGACGGGGCATTATTTATACCACTCTAATCCGGAACAATCCCGGTTTTCCGGGACGTATGGCAACCCTACTTCCACCATACACTAGTTCAGCAGCAAGCAACAGCGTGCACGCTTCGAGGTAACCGTAGGTCTTAAATACATGAGCGATGGTTGCAACATGCCTCAGACCGGGCAAGTTCGCCATGTGGTTAGGGGCGCTGTGAGTTCGCATCGAACCCTAATGTTGGCAGCCCTGAAGATGGTTTTCCGTGGTTTCCCATTTTCAAACAAGGCAAATTCTGGGACTATACCTTAATATTGAGGCCACGGCCGCTTCCTTCCCAATCCTGTGGCCTTTCCTATCCCATCGTCGCCATAAGACCTATCTGAGTCGGTGCAACGTGAAGCAACTTGTAAAAAAAAATCCTGGGAAAAAACAAACATATCTCTTTTCATGGGTGTTTCAACCGTAAAAAATCACTTAAACAATTCAAATCCTGAGAAATTAAAATAAAATAGCCAATACTTATCTGACAGGAAAGATTGTTGCCGATGCAGTAGCTGGTACAAGCAAAGATAGTTTTGAAACTGTTACGAATATTGTAGAAACTACTTCAAAATGTATGAAAAAAAAAATCGATCCAATACGAGATGTCAGGGTGAGGGACATTTTCCATAACATGGAGGACACAATCAAAGAAGACCCATCGGATATGGTTACTTTTCTCGAATTGAAGGCGAAGAGTCGGAAGAGTCCGAAATGAAAACCAGTATGTTGACCATTCAGCCAACGAGCTGGAATAAAGGAGAGGTTTAATGTGTTTATTAATTACAGTAATTTATTTTCTCTGATCTATTCCTGCTGCAAGCCTATATTTAACTTTATGACTTCGACTCACGAACCAGCTTTGAAATAGTGCCCTGGCTTTCAACACATCATGGAATATCAGTGTGAATGTGAGTGAACTGAAACCATACTGTTTCGAATCCAATAAGAAATCTGCACGGCGAAATATCGACGATGAATCGGCACACCTTAAAGAAATATTTCTTTTAAGCACAAGTAATAATATTCCATGGTGTAAATGTGACAGTTGTATTGCTGCATCAACTTACATCGAAAGCATGTGATGTTACGAGTTCTGAAATTCTTGATACAAAGGTGTTTTATACTGTAGGCCTATAACACAACCATAAAAGCAAACACTTCTAATAAGAAGAGGGATAACTCAGGAATATGGTGCAGATAATTAGCATTTAAACAGTTTTTAAGTTGAATTAATTAATAGACTGTAACTGGTCGTAAAAGTCGTGTCAAGTGCAGTGATTTGGTAAAGAAACAAGTTTCCTGAACCTGATAGAATTTATCAAAGGATGTTCTGCCGATATAAGGTTTTGTCTTTGTCTATTTAGAAATATGAGTAAGTAATACTTTCTTTTGTTTTGCTATTTGTTTTACGTCACACCAACGCAGATAGGTCTTATGGCGACGATGGGAGTGGAAAGGCCTAGGAATGGGAAGGAAGCGGCCGTGGCCTTAATTAAGGTAAGGGTGTGAAAATTTGAAACCACGGAAAACCATCTCAGGGCTGCCGACAGTGGGGTTCGAACCCACTATCTCCCGGATGCGAGCTCACAGCTACGCGCTCCTAACCGCACGGCCAACTCGCCCGGTTGTAATGTTAACAATGTTATGCATATTTTAACAGAATTTCATAAGCCAACTGTATTTTGCTTGGTGTGGTTTCAGCAGAATGCACAATTCAATGCCTCTACTGCGAATACGGCCGCCAGCTTGTGGAGTAAGTGACGCCACACATATTTTATCAAGCTACGTAATCCCGCTTCTCGTATATCGCATAGCGTTCGTACAAAATACTTATATTCCTGTTTTTCTTCTATTTATTTCTGCTATCATGGCGACAACTTATTGTAGTCTTCTTCTCTGTCGTAAGAGGTGACTTAAACCAGGGGCACTCAACTTGGGATGTGTTGGCAAACACAGTTCCTCTAACTGAATCTGGCATTGTTTCCGATTATTTGTGTCAAATGCCTCACGTAAGGTAAAATGGACCGTGAGAAGAGAGAAAAAGGTGACTAATCGTTGATATGGAGACACAGGAATTAACTACAGCTATCTTAGGATGTTTTTTATGTTAATTAACAGCTGCATCACCAAGAGGTTGCTAAGTCGACAGAACTTTGTGCAGATTAAATTCCTAAATCATGGTCTAGTCTCATGATTTGTAAATTTCAGCGTTGCCTAATGTACTCCAACTGTACACATATTACCTTTGGGAAGAAAATAGCTTTTGTTATTTGAAATACCGGTACTATAGGTTTGTCTCATAATTTTCATAACCGCAGAATTTTTATTCACCAAATTTTAAATATTACCTTTAAGTTAGCGTAGCGTATTGTGAATATTTAATCCTTTCCCTTTGTCAGAGAAATTTAAAAGACGCGAATTAAATCGCTGAACCGGCTTAGAATCGAACCCGAGACCCCCTGGATCTAAGGCCTCGGCTCCGGCCATTCAGCCAAGCATCCGGAAAATAATAATAAGAAGAAGCAAAAAGGGGAAATATCTTTTTAATATTTTCTACCGATTTCATACCAGTTCTAGCCCCAGATCATCGTAAATATGCCGGCCACGCTAACACAGATATATTGATTATGACGTTTGTTGTTTAAAAGGGCCTAACATCTAGGTCATCGGCTCCTAATGGTACGAAATGAGACGAAATGTAATGAAAATTTAAAAATCCAAAATCATCCACTAACCAGAATTCAAAACGTAATGACGAAGAATGAATAGGTGGATATCAATTTAAAACAATCCGTGGATCCGACCCGCAATGCCCCACATAATGGTGCTTGCCGCTAGTAAAGTAGAACCATGGTATTTGTCGCGTTGGGTACTAATCTAAAGTAGCGTTAGACTCGCGGTATCCCATACATTATGGTACTACACACAGGTAACGTAATAAGCGCATGTAACGCAGACCTATGGTGTTTCTCACATGGTGGCGCCATTTACAGGCAACGCAAACCTGTGGTGTTCCTCACATAGGTGTACTAATCATAGGCAACGTAGACCCACGGTGTCGCTCGTATACTGGTACTAATCACAGGCAACGCCCAGGCGCGTGGTATTTCTCACATACTGGTACTAATTACAGACAACGTAAGCCCGTGGTGTTCCGCATGCAGTGGTACTAATCACGGGTACTGTAAATTCCACCCTGACTCTCACTCTGTTTTTATTTATCACAAAATCTTGTGGTGCAGCAATAAAGGTGATCCATGGTGTTCCCTGCGTGTTGGTACTAATTACAAGTTCTAATGGTTCTAATTCGATCATCCCTTGGTCGCCCCTTTTAGTCGTCCCGTACGACAGGCAGGGGATACCGCGGGTATATTCTTCGTCCGGGTCTCCCACCAACAGGGGCTTGTGGGTTTGATCCGAGAGAGCTATTTTATTTCTCTTAAGCCCGTCGGCAAGCCTGTTAGAACCCCGTATTCGCCACTAAGGACGCGCCACGTGGGAGTATCGCCTCTCCCCCTGTACGCCAGCGTAATAGGATCGTGGCACAGATATATTAAGAGAAACTCAATTCTCACGCAGTATGTTACAGATGTGTTGAATTATCCATAGAAAATTAAATGGGAACAACTAAACAAACGAACGAATGAACAAACAAATAAACAAACAAACAAACAAACAAACTTGTGGTACATACAGACCACTAAGTAGTTTGTTCTGACACAAGACACGGGAGTGAAATGTGGTTGGTGTGATGACACCCTCAATAGTAAGGATTATATTTAAAAACCAGGCCCGCTGTCTCCCATACCAGCCAGCTCTTCAGTTGGTCTCCAGAGGCTAAGTGAGCTACCGTTCCAGCCAATAGCCCAGAATTAATACCCTTAAACGAGCCAGGAATCGAACCTGGAGCCAATTAGTAAGAGCGGTATGGTATATCACAACTACAACTACAAATCTACTCTGCCACAACTTAAGTAATTTTAGTAGTCTGAGCATGCTCATGTTACGTTCCTAGGTACATAAAAGGCAAACTAAGAAAGAGATGTTTAAGCTCATTGATTTGTCACGTGAAGAGAAAATCTTGAATAATTATTATGCTCGTAAAAACTCTCTCTACAACCTAGTTTTAGTAGATCTTCCCTATAGAGATTTTTACAAAACAGAGTAAATAGTTAAAACGACAATATCTTCACCTCCACATAGAATATAAATAAATACTTGCAATATGTGTATGAAATTGAAACTCTGACCCACATTCAGAACCAAAACACCTTAAACAAAATTACAAAATGGCTCTAAATATTAACCCGGTGAAACGAAATTCTTACGAACAAAACTGAAAAATGAGGTTACTATTAGGGTTCATGGTTACCCTGGACTAGATCTACCAGAGCATAATGCACGTTGTTCTAGTACGGTCGTTAGTCTACATGCACCGCTGTGAGAAGAGCACTCTACTGAAAACAGTATAAAAGAAGTCCTTCGGATTCTGTAGAAAGGTGCACAGCTGGGCTGGTCACACGCTCACTGACGATAAGCTGCCGAGTTAAAGAAGACCAGTTCAGTATGCAAGGAAAGGTTAAACTGCACGAAGGAGAAGACACCACGAGAATTCAAATGATGGGGACTAAACTCATTTCCACTATACAAATATAAGATCTGGATTAAATATCATTAAGGAAACGCGTATTTAATGTAAGTAAAAATATTACAACCTTGTGTCGTAGAATATAAATAGGACCAAATGTTCATATTTTAAATACTGTACTACGAAAATGATTTTCTACTGAGAGGCGCTAAATTATAAGGTACGTATATTGTCATTGCGCTTCGAAATACCGTTATGTGACAATGTTGAGGGGAGAAATACTGAGCCGCAACACATATATCAGAACGAAAATTCGTTGATATAGACCAGAGGTGCTCACGCTGGGCATTTCATCCAGCGGGTACTCGGCGCTGTAAGCGGGTGGGCTGGCAGGCGATGAGCTTATGCTGTTCAGCCAGTGACGTTGTGGCTACGTCACGGGTCATGAAGGTTGGGCGAAGTTCTCCCAGACACTCTTCATCACTGCGGCGATTCCGAGTTTGAAATGGAGGCAGAAAATAATGAAAGAAAGAGGGCAGAAATCCACATCATTTTTCATTTACGTTGTTATTTCTATTTATTTATGTTTATCGCAGTGTACGTATTTTGACCGCCGGATACAATGAAGTGTTAGGCCTATACAACCTCAAATATTTTTTAATGTACGTATGATTTACAATATTCAGTATTACATCTTAAGAGTTGCTTTAGAAACATTTCTAATATAATACAGAGTTAAGGTGGTTGCTTGGTTTAAACTATCTGATAAACTCACCAACAATCCAATCATGCGTACCGGGAATTACATCAGTTAGGTTATTTATTTGATGACATACTCTACATCTATCTGGGTGATATATTTACATTATCGTTCTACTTTAATTTTGGATAATAAATATCTATGTCCTCACTTGTGAAGAAACTCCCTCTCGCCCTATTATCAACGGACGCCTGATAAGTTTTAAGTACTATTTTCAAATTCGGTGAACAGGGGAATTCAAACAACACTAAAACACTGTGCAATATCAAGCAGTAAACTTGTTGAATTATGTAAATATATTACATTTTGCTCAATGAATAACAGGAAATGTATCAGTATAAGAAAATAAAACTGACTGCTTATTTCGAGCGCAACATAAATCAAGCCGGAATATCTTGAAAAGGTCGGTTTTCTTGCAATTATGGCGGGTTTTTTCATATGTACTGTACGCCATTCAGCATTTCGCTGAGTAGTGGAGGAGAGGTTCGTAATGACAATAGAACGTAACCGTTCCTTTCCTGCAAAGTGTGTTCGCTCTCTCGCTTCACCGTGACGTATGCTTGCTACGTAAGCTGCCCGCATTTACGTCACACCAGGCCGGCCGCACTGGGCAAGCCTCAACGGGCGCCCAGCTGAGCACGTCTGATATAGAGCATTGAGTACTAAACCTTTCACGTACCAGTTTTTCTAGGCGCAACGACGACATGATAAATGCTACTGCCTTTGGTGGCGATATCTAGTGTCCGCAGTATTCTGTGTCTTCTATTTTATGGGCTAGAAAAAATGTGTCACAGTTGTTACACATTTGTTTCTCTCTAATTCATGGCGTTGATATTATAAAGCGACTAAGTAATATGCGATGCTAGGAATGCCATTTGTTACACAGCCAGCCTCCGCTTGGATGGTGGGAAAATGTCACTCATAGAGTTTGTGAATACCAGATAACAGAAACTTCGGTCTCTGTGAGAAAAGCAAAAGGAAACTATCTCACGCCTCATTTGCTTAGTTCGCCTCTTCAGTGACGCTTAGGTAAGCTGATGCTGGGTTCATTGAGGCTCAAACTAGCCTTGGGTCTGCGTGCTCAACGTACACATTTTTTCCATCGGAAACTTGTATGTAACAAAACAAGTCCAATCTCCAAACATTTATGTCTAATGCAGTTTTACCGCAGGAGCTGTGATAACAGAGATATTATCAAATTTAGTGCCCGGCTAAATGGCTAAATAGATAGCGTGTTGGCCTTTGGTCACAGGTGTTCCGGGTTCGATTCCCGGTAGGGTCGGGAATTTTAACTATCATTGGTTAATTTCGATGACACGGGGGCTGGCTGTATGTGTCGGTGGTGGTGGTGATTGTTGTTTTAAGAAGTACAACTAGGCAACCATCCTCTCTATAACACTAGTCAGAGAGAAAAAATGGAAGGGATCCGACACTTCGAAAAATGAAGGTATCGGCCGAAGGAAGACAAGGGCCACGAAGGATATGAAAATTAAACACTCCCTAGGCCACCATACATAATACCGTCGGGGTCGGAAAAGAACAAGATTTGACCAAGGGGTGTCGGATAGGATAGATGAAAGTGAGGAGCCTGGCACAAGTAAGTGGAAGCAATGCCAGGACTCAGTTAAGGGCCCCATGGTCGCCATTCCACACTGCAAAGTTCAGAGCCCCTGGGGCCTCTTGTAGTCGCTTCATACGATAGGCAGGGAATACCGTGGGTGTTATTCTACCGCCCCCACCCACAGGGAGATGTATGTGTCGTCTTCATCATCATTCCATACTCATCACGTCGCGCAGGTTGCCTAAGGGAGTCAAATCAAAATACCTGCACCTGGCGAGGCGAACATATCCTCGGACACTCCCGGCACTAAAAGCCATACGCCATTTGATTTCATTTCTCAAATTTAGTTTTTCATTGCGAATTCCATCAACGTGAAACATCGTATTGTTCAATCGTCATGATTACGAGCTCAATGGAAATGAGAGTGATTGTCGTGATGATTGTTTCTACAAGCGACAGTACCGCGTGATCATCAGCGTATACACTGACTGACAGTAACAATGCAACACCAAGGAGGAGTGGTTCGAAAGGGATGAAAGTTGGGGAAAAAACAGAGACGGCACGGATGAATAATTGATGTTTATTTCAAACCGATATGCAGGTTACACAATGCGCACGGCATCGACTCAGTAGGATGTAGGACCACCGCGAGCGGCGATGCACGCAGAAACACGTCGAGGTACAGAGTCAATAAGAGTGCGGATGGTGTCCTGAGGGATGGTTCTCCATTCTCTGTCAACCATTTGCCACAGTTGGTCGTCCGTACGAGGCTGGGGCAGAGTTTGCAAACGGCGTCCAATGAGATCCTACACGTGTTCGATTGGTGAGAGATCCGGAGAGTACGCTGGCCACGGAAGCATCTGTACACCTCGTAGAGCCTGTTGGGAGATGCGAGCAGTGTGTGGGCGGGCATTATCCTGCTGAAACAGAGCATTGGGCAGCCCCTGAAGGTACGGGAGTGCCACCGGCCGCAGCACATGCTGCACGTAGCGGTGGGCATTTAACGTGCCTTGAATACGCACTAGAGGTGACGTGGAATCATACGCAATAGCGCCCCAAACCATGATGCCGCGTTGTCTAGCGGTAGGGCGCTCCACAGTTACGGCCGGATTTGACCTTTCTCCACGCCGACGCCACACTCGTCTGCGGTGACTATCACTGACAGAACAGAAGCGTGACTCATCGGAGAACACGACGTTCCGCCATTCCCTCATCCAAGTCGCTCTAGCCCGGCACCATGCCAGGCGTGCACGTCTATGCTGTGGAGTCAATGGTAGTCTTCTGAGCGGACGCCGGGAGTGCAGGCCTCCTTCAACCAATCGACGGGAAATTGTTCTGGTCGATATTGGAACAGCCAAGGTGTCTTGCACATGCTGAAGAATGGCGGTTGACGTGGCGTGCGGGGCTGCCACCGCTTGGCGGCGGATGCGCCGATCCTCGCGTGCTGACGTCACTCGGGCTGCGCCTGGACCCCTCGCACGTGCCACATGTCCCTGCGCCAACCATCTTCGCCACAGGCGCTGCACCGTGGACACATCCCTATGGGTATCGGCTGCGATTTGACGAAGCGACCAACCTGCCCTTCTCAGCCCGATCACCATACCCCTCGTAGAGTCGTCTGTCTGCTGGAAATGCCTCCGTTGACGGCGGCCTGGCATTCTTAGCTATACACGTGTCCTGTGGCACACGACAACACGTTCTACAATGACTGTCGGCTGAGAAATCACGGTACGAAGTGGGCCATTCGCCAACGCCGTGTCCCATTTATCGTTCGCTACGTGCGCAGCACAGCGGCGCATTTCACATCATGAACATACCTCAGTGACGTCAGTCTACCCTGCAATTGGCATAAAGTTCTGACCACTCCTTCTTGGTGTTGCATTTGCTCTGTCAGTCAGTGTATGTCCGGCTCCATGGCTAAATGGTTATCGTGCTGACCTGAGATCCAGAGGGTCCCGGGTTCGTTTTCCGGCCGCGCCGGTGATTTTAACCTTCAGTGTTTAATTCCACTGGCTCGGAGGCTGGGTGTTTGTGCTGTCCCCGACATCCTTGCAACTCACACACCACACATAACACTATCCTCTACCACAATAACACGCAGTTACCTACACATGTGCCGCCCACCCTCATCGGAGGGTCTGCTTTACAAGGGCTAGAAATAGAAACACGAAATTATTATTATTATTATTATCAGCCTATATTAAAATGATTAGAAAATCGCGAAGAAAGATAGTACAACAAGAGAGAATCAGGGAGGAAGGTTGAAATGAAAGACTCTCATCACCACGGATGCCCTAACATCACCGATCCGGAAGAAAAGAAATTGCGGCGGACATAACTCCCCTAAGACTGTAAAATTAGCCGCCTGGTGGCCATGATTGCTAAGGCGTCAAGTCTATGTGGCCTGACACTTTGGTTAGCCGGTTGGAGTCCCGTTGGTCGAAAAAATTTCACCATCCAAATGTTGGCCGGTAGGGTAGGAGAGATTATGGCATACAACTTCGAATCACTAGACTGCTTGCTAAAAGCCTGAATTCAAATGTTAACCTCTCCACTGTGATCATGTGGAGTGAGGGCTTAATGACACTGGTGAAGGTGAGTCGTCCGTCGGATGGAGAGATCCCTTGCTGTTATTCGATAGGAATAGGCTACGTACCAACAACGAGTTTCACCCTTTCCCTATCTCATTTTCATCCCCAATCCAGAAGCGCAGGTCACCTGTGCCCTCGGACTCTTCCGGTAGTCTACTGAAAGCCATACGATAAGATAAAAAGATAAGCCTACAAAACTGATCAACAATATTGCACTGACCGTTGTTAACCGATGTGTGCTGTGTCGTTTCTGCTGCCACTCATCTCCGCTAGATGGCATTACTGGTGCAATTGTATAAAGAACATTTGTCAATGATTGGTTCAACAACTAAAATGCTACTTTAATAGGCCCCTACTGTAGGTTCAGAGTATGCAGAACAACGAGAGTTCTCAAGATAAAAAATTAATTTGTATTTTGCCATGTCGAACATGTCGGCACGCCTTAACCTTCCCGAGTATGCTATAAAACCCGCGCACCATTTATGCCTATGTCATCTAAGCAGATGAGGATCAATTCTGGATTATGCTCTAGATGACTACCTATTTCTGGTTAAAATTTTTCAGAGAAAAGGAGGTAGGTTGTTCCTTAGTGGTGAACTTATGTGCGATTTTTGAAATGAAAGGTTGGTTCCCTGCAGTTCGGATTCCTTGTAAGTCTGGAGGTCCTGTGGATATGATCGCAAAATTAAAAATCAAATGAAACTACGAGTAAAACTTCAGCAAATGAAAACCTCTTGTTGAGTACCTAAAAACACTTTGCATTAAACGAATAGATTTCTATACGTTGTTTCTTACTTGTAACCTGAGAGTTTAGTGGCAAAGCGCTCAACTACAGAAAATAAACAGCGTCAGACAATGCTGCCGAGAATAGGCAGAGCCAAACCCCTCTCACGGACTCTCGATGTTTTGAAAGTCTCTAAAGATTTATTATAAATTCGTAATACTGGAGCACACACGATAACATGATAAAAATACTTTTAAGCTTAAAGCGAGAATGAAAATTCACTTTACGTTTATAATTTCCATTGCCTTACCTCAAAAGCTACTTAGGATCAACAGGTTACGTAGATGTAAATCACAAAATTATGACGGGATTATTTTATGTGTAACGGAATAATTAAGTGTTAGCAACCACAAAGTATAATTAACAAAACAATCAAAATAAACAGTTCGTAATTCACTGACAGTCACTACCAACTGCAACTAAACTAACCCAAAAGTAAACTTCAACTATGAACAAACTAATAGTAAGCAAATTATGAATAGTAGAAAGAATAACTGCACACGTAGAATGTGATAAATACTTTCGGGCAATACAAATACTGTAAGCACACACATTGATAAAATACTGTAACACAAAACGGGTGCAAAAGAGAATTTTCCCTCACTCAGTTTAGCCCCACTAACATGTCAACGTTGCCTACGTTACAATGACAACCAACACGCGATTTTTCGCAACACAAGTTCCAATATCATACTCCAACTCTCGAAGAGAGACCTATATTCAGGGTAAGTTAGATGGCATTTACTCTTAGTTTGTGGAATAAAAGCTAACATGGGTCTCGGGCTGTGAGTTTGTATTTCGTTCGTCGGTCGTTTGTCACCATAGGACTGGCTAAACGCGGATTTTACTTCTTCCCGCTGACAGGTGATTGAGTGACACAGACACTGGCGGAAATCACGTTCAACGGAAAGCGTTGCAATCGTGTTCAGAATTCTACATACCTGACAATTGAAATTTACTTGTATAGTGCATCAAATTCTCCTTCATATAAAACACATTTTAACAATAATTGACTACCTGGAATCTCGTAATGTTACTACCAATTAAAATGGTATCAAAATTACAGATTTGGCGGCGAAATTCCATTTCTAATTCCAAATCTAATTCCGTATATTTTTCTAGCGTTACACAAATCCGAGCCTACTCATGGAGGTGAAGCAACACTTTTTAACATAATGTTGCAGAGGATTGTCAGAGAAGTGTCCGGGAGAATTTTGATAGAGTCCAGGTCGTAGAGGAGAACACTACGAACCTAGCTTACAAATGCTACCAACTCTAGGCTAGAACTAAAGCATATGAAAGAAGTCGTGCAGATTTCAGCGAGCAAGTTCGGGCTCCTTGTACTGGCCCTTGTCCACGTAACGTGTCTTCGTCAGTCTTGTACGATCATGCCGGTTCGGACCTGCGAAATGTTATATGTAGACGCCTGATGCGGCATTTTACTTGAATGAGGTTTGATAGCGCGCAAAAGACTGGTGGGCGAGGGGTTAGTACTCATGCAAGACGGAAGACGAGTTTTGTCTATCAAATCAAGTTCAGTATTGCATTAGTTGCTCGTGCTACTGGAGGAGAATTTCCTCTCATTTATTACTTTAACCTCTTAACATGTAAGCCCGAGTATACTCGGGGTTTTATATATTTATATAAAATAAAATCCCGAGTATACTCGGAAATGTCGCTCAATGATCGATACCTAATTTAAAAGCCCGAATATACTCGTTTCTTTTTGTTTCTCAATATTTCCGCCAAATGTTTATGAAATTACTTCAGGGTCCTATTTTTGCCAACAGACGTCTCTGACTCAACCGTAGTGGATGTCGGTGACTCAGGCAGTTCGTTTTCGCGGCTTTCCCTTCCGATGTAGCATTTGTGTTGATCCTTGTTTTAGGGCATTTCACACAGCCACAAACATATGAACAGTATTGAGTGTCATGTTGTATTACTTGCCATCTGTTTAGTGCTGTGTTATTTATTTTAGAACCCGTAAAAAAATATCACGAGTATACTCGGGATTTTAAAACAAGAACTTTTCGGTGCCTTATATTTCATTGTTAAGTTCAAAACATGTATTTTCATTGTTACCACTGTCATTAGTTTTCAATAAATAGCCCATTTTAACAATAAAAAATTAGGTAAAAAAATATCACAATTTTGTAAATAATTGGTATGTTAAGAGGTTAATTTATCTTCGAATTTATCGAATTATATTGCTGTTTCCCTCTCAGCAATTCTCTCTCGTTTTTTTTTTTTTTTTTTGCTATTTGCTTTACGTCGCACCGAAACAGATAGGTCATATGGCGACGATGGAACAGGACAGGCCTAGGAATGGGAAGGAAGCGGCCATGACCTTAATTAAGGTACAGCCCCAACATTTGCCTGTTGTGAAAATGGGAAACCAAGGAAAACCATCTTCAGGGCTGCCGAAAGTGGGATTCGAACCTACTATCTCCCGGATGCGAGTTCACCGCTGCGTGCCCCTAACCGCACGGCCAACTCG
Source organism: Anabrus simplex (assembly GCF_040414725.1). NCBI lineage: Eukaryota > Metazoa > Arthropoda > Insecta > Orthoptera > Tettigoniidae > Anabrus > Anabrus simplex. Next base: position 1,211,393,989 of record NC_090265.1, on the reverse strand, counting down.
ACCGGTGTTTCCCTCTCCTGTGGCCATTAGGAGAAATACAAACAAAGGTATACTTCATCACGACAAAAATAACAATAGGACCTACTTTCATTAAACTTACGTACAAAATGTTATTTACTGTTCTCATGACTTAGTCTAGTGGCATTTTCAAGATAAAATACATCCATTATTTGTAATTGTCATGAGCACTGAGAAGCTTCGTCAGAATTTGACATGATTAGATTATGTATATGATAATTATCTCGATTTCTTTCCTACCTCATTGAATCTATTCGATTAATTTTCCAATTTCCGTGTTAAATGTATCTCTTACGAGAATCCAGGCTTCTTTCTCAGTTATGTAGCACGCAGTATAAACGTACCCACACTTGGGTGAGGTGAAGTTGGCCATTTACATTCTTACAAGTTGTTGGAGGTTCAGTGTCCCAGCACGCGCGCTAGCTAATGACTGAGACGAGACCGCTAGTTTGCATAGAAGTTAACAAAGTTTTCATCATTAGAATAAGTCGTGCCGTGCCTTGCCAATCAATGGAAGCGCACTGCTGTGCCATAGAAAACACTCCTTACGGAAGAAAGTATCCTTAAGTGCTATGAAGACTAACGTCATGAAATTAAATACCGCTAAATTGAGTATAAGCTACAGAAAACAATGAAGTCATAAATTTGTGTTATATAAAATTAAAAATTTCATAGGTTTTATTAAACTCTATTCAAAATTTGTTCCAATCCATAGTTTCTTTTTAACATGTTTCGGTATCAAACTATGAAACGTGCAGTTAATGCGGCCCCGTAAAGTACCGTCGACATATTTATAGAAACTTTGAAATACTAAGTACAGTTATCGAATTAATTCAGTTTCAAAGAAGAAGCTTCTGAACTTATATTGAGCACTATAGTTAGAGACCTGCACAGATTCGGATATCCGCGGATTTTTCCGCGAAGTTGGGGTCTTGGCGGATACAAACTGAATGGCAGTGCGGATAATTTTGCTGATAATTTCTAAATAATGAAGTTTATTATATTTTCACGCAGGTATAGGGCCCACTCTTACTTTTGATTCAGGTTAGAGGACTCTTGGCAGTGGTATAGAAGAATGGTGATATATAAAAAAGAACCTCGAGACCATAAAGCCGTAAATCTGACCGTAACCTAGCTGGCTCCTGCCCGCAATTAATGGAAGGAAGGAACAACGTTCAATAGGCCGGTAGATGTCGCAAGAGAAAATCCTTCATAAATCTCTGGTTGTGGGGGGGGGGAGGGGGAGGGGGGAGGGGGTGTCTGGTGCCAGGAATCAGGCTTATTGTATTATGTTAACAATTCTATCAGTTTCAATACCTTGTGTGTAATATCTTGTGGTTAAATATAGACAATATCCGCTGACAGACATTCGCGGATACGGATGCGGGTGCGGATGAAGGAAGTGCGAGTGTGGAGCGGATGCGAATAATATGTTTTATATCCGCGCAAGGCTCTAACTATAGCTAAACCGAGCTCGATAGCTGCAGTCGCTTAAATGCGGCCAGTATCCTGTATTCGGGAGATAGTAGGTTCGAACCCCACTGTCGGCAGCCCTGAAAATGGTTTTCCGTGGTTTCCCATTTTCACACCAGGCAAATGCTGGGGCTCTACCTTAATTAAGGCCACGGCCGCTTCCTTCCCACTCCTAGCCCTTTCCTGTCCCATCGTCGCCGTAAGACCTATCTGTGTCGGTGCGACGTAAAGCAACTAACAAAAAAAATAAAAAACTATAGCTAATACATGACAATGCCAGAATAGTAATGATAATTGTTTCATGGGGAAGTACAGTTGTCATAATACTAATCAGTGCAGTGGAGAGAATGGAAGAGGTCCGACCCTTCAATAAATGAGGCTATGGGCAATGTCCACAAAGTAAAAGGCGTCGCAAAGAGGCGTCAGGCTCAGAAGAGAACAAGAGTTGACCAGATAGGGTGCATGAATGTCTGGCACAAGCAAGTGGAAACAATATCCAACCCCGCTAGGGGTCCGATGGTCACCAAGATATGAGGCTTGGAGATTGCCCCTTCTACAATTTCTTTCGACAGGTAGGGACTAGCGTGGATCTGTTCTACGGTACGCACACATGGAGTGTGAAATTAAAATGCTCCCACTTTTATTCCAGGAGTATTGGTGGTTATATATCATCAATAATCACTTTCAGAACCTTTGGGTACTGTGTACGTGTATGTCTATTCCTTTGCCCCGTTTCCTGATTATAATGCGTGTTTTTATGGTCGGATGCCCTTCCTGTCGCCAACATCAGGTGAGAAGCAAATTAAAGTGAAATGATTGATGATGAATGAAACTCCATAAGAAGGTGGAAGGAACTGGATGTGGCCTATGAATAGAAACTGTTCGAGTATTTGCCTGGAAGACAAATTGGGAAAACACAGAAAACAATTCTCAGGACAGCCCCCAGTGGAGTTCGAAAGAATGCAGAGCTTGGGTCCATAGCCGGAGTGCGTTTAAATGTGCAGCTACTCCACTCTTTAAGTGGGTAATGATATTATGTAGAACATCTCCGACAACGTAGGTAGATGTAGGAATTTCATGGTAATCTTATCAATTACCGAGCGAGTGGCTTGGGTCACGTAACTGTCTGTTCACATTCGGGAGACAGTGGTTTCGAATCCGCCTGTCGGAGCCCTGAAGGTGGTTTTCCGTGGTTTTCTATTTTCACACCACGAAAATGCTGGGGCTATACCGTAATTAAGCCTATGGTCGCTTCCTTCCCGCGCCTAGCTCTTTCCTATCCAATCGTCACCATAACACTTACCTGTGTTGGTGAGACGTAAATCAAATTGTAAAAAAAGTCTAATAGACTGATTTTATTTAGTCTCTAGAAACATTTATTATTATTATTATTATTATTATTATTATTATTATTATTATTATTATTATTATTATTATTATTATTATTATTATTATTATTATTATTATTATTACGGAGATATCCGTGGAGCAGGAAGAGGTGAAAGAAGGTGCGGGTGTTGAATGGGCCTAAGTATGATCTCAGAAATTGAGTTGACACTTTAAATAAAGCTTATATTTATTTCAGAATTTCAAACTTAACAAATTTTTCACTTAGTGAAGTAATGAGGTTATAGGTACAATGACAATTTCAAAAATTGAAAATTTCAAGATTTAGAACTTCAACAATCTGGGCTTCAAGCCCCTACAGTTTAAAAGTGGTATTATTTAGGCAACGGCAGAAATCCTCGAATTCAAGAGCACTTTGCTCCAGCAAATTTACAGCCTTCCAGAGGCACTCCTCAATATTACAGTAAACTAGAAAAGAGCTTACGTGCTCTCCAAAACTTTATGGTCTCTGGCCTCTCAAGGCACAATTTACCCTTAACAAAGGTAGTACACAGGGGTATCTAGTACCCAACCTACTGGCCCTTAGTAGAAAAAGAACAGGTTAAATTAATGGCCTGAAACACAAACTGAATGGAGGCATACACTTGCACTCCTAGATAATGAAGTATTAAAACCCCAACTAGGCTCTCGGCCCGATGATACGGGGGCTAATGCCAAGCTACTGAGGTGACTCGAATGAAAGTTAATTTAAGGCATTACAGAAAAGAAGAAAAACAGTTACAAAATCGTAGTCACCTCGAACCAAGTTGAAGGGGAACTCGAGAGGGTAACGCACTCTCCATCTCCGATTTACAGCTTTACGAATTTATGAAATCTTACATGAAAAGGAAGAAGTTCACATCAAACGGTTTACATTGTCAGAAATTTGGACCTTCCCCACGGATACGTTTGCAGAGACAGCTAGACATATAGAATTTATGTGGCCATTACCTGGCTGATGTTCTGCCTGCCGAAGAATGCCTCCTTCCTTAAAACACACACTCAGAAAGCCGACGATCAATGAGACAAGATACCCAGAAAAGCCTCAGCTTATACTGTATACCAGAAGGGGAGGTTCGAGAGGATTCTGTACTAGCCCGGACACACCCTCTCAGTTTTATTGGTAAATACAAAAGTTACACCCAGAAAATCAAGAGGCAGTCTGTGATCGGTTGAAGAATAATTACAGAAATTTTTACTTGGCCAGATTCAAAGCTGGCGGAATGAGAGAGAAGTGTTGCAAACCTTGAAATATATATAAAGTAAATGAAAGTTGATTTACTTGAGAAAACCTATAAACACAAAATGTCTTTCCATAACAGCTTATTTAACCTTGCAACAGAGTGCATGACCATAGTTTATGGTAGTGACATCTATGGAGAAATGTCCAACTTCTTGAAGTAAACGAACACAAAGCAAATAAATCCAGTCAGTTGAGGCAACTTCACAATAACACAATTACTTAATAAGTACTTCAGTAGTGACATCTTCTGATTAAAGTTCCAACTTCATGTAGTAGCAGTTTCACGTTTGGTTAGATAGATAGTGTTCTTTAAGGCGCACCTTTTGAATGTGCGAAGTTGAGGTGTACCTCCCGGTACATTTTTTATTATTATTATTATTATTATTATTATTATTATTATTATTATTATTATTATTATTATTATTATTATTATTATTATTATCATCATCATTCAGGCTGATGATTGCGGCGACCATCGCCGTGGTGTTGAGTTTGGCAAAAAGCTTAGACTACAAAATGGTTGGCCCAAGGTCGATCTCACTCCTGCCATGGAAAGGGATTGCATTCCGCCTCAAGAAGACATTAAAAGGATTGATTTTCATAAAAATAAATATCTCGGACATATTTATCGTTACATTATTTACTATCACAAGTGGACTAAACCCTCAGTTTCGAACATTCTTGAAATCTTTCCGTAATAGACAGGACTAATGTACAAGGTGATTTCTTGTGCGAAACAACGATCCCCTTCATGAAGAATAGCGGCCGTTGTTTGAGAACGTTTGTTAAAATGATATTAAGCGATCATAGGCGAAGCCGAGCGGGAGTCACCGTGTCATCTTATTCAAGGTAATGTCAATAGCTGAGTAAACCAGATTTCAGTTTACATTTCAGTGAATTTCCTTGAGAATTTGATTGGATTACGTATGGATGTTATTACCTTCCTTCGTTATTCGCTCTAATTTCTTGGCTTATTTTGTAAAATCAGTCTCATTATGGGTTCTGAGGGCCCGGGGTTCTAATTCAGCATGGGCCGGATATTTTAACTGCGTATTGTTAATTCTTCTACTATGGGTCTGGGTGCCTGTGTTAGTCTTAAAATAGAGCTTCATTCACACGCGACAGAGCACACTACCCACCATCACAGAAGTACAGGGGCCGATCAAAATATTTCCGTTCGAGGGCCCTACAGTCCTGAATAGGGAGGCAAATAAGGCAAAATCGCCGTGAGCATTGAAGCAGTCATCCCACCGACGCACCAGGTTGAAAATCCCCGTGTGGTAAACCGCCTTGTCCTGCTGTGTGAAGAAGTTCGTAACCACGTGGTGAACATCCTCGCCCGACAGGAAGCGTCGACTTTCCAGGATTTCTTGAGGGGACCGAAGGCGTGATAATCGCATGGGGAGAGATAAGGATTATAGGGCGAGTACTCGAGTGTCTCCCATTTCAGTTTGCATGCCTTCTGCGTGACTGCGTCTTGTGTCGTAACACAACTGCACGGAGCTTGGTGCACCATTCCACAACGGTGGTTTTTCACTGATATGCTGCCCAATTCGTAGTCTTCATTCTCCGATAATGTCCAGCTGTGTTTGTCCTTCGGCAGCCAAGAGCAGAATAACAACACGTTGGTCCTGTTTGGACGCACTTCGTAATAACATCGCCATAGTTCATGTGGCCGCATTTAACGTACGCACCTCGAAACGACATGGATTGCCTATATGTCTGTGCTTATATACCCACATCGCAGTCGCACTAAGTTGCATGTCCGCTGCAGCAACCCCCTCAAACGGAAACTGTTGGATCACGCCTTATACACAACAGTGTGCATAGAGTTGTAATCAGGAAGGGCACCTACCCGTAGACCTGGGCCAAATACAAATTTGTGCTGACCGTATATAACTGGGAAAAGTCCCGGAAGTAAATACTCTGAATATTATTGCCCTACTTGATTAACAAATGTAGCATTTAAATCAACTCTACCGGGCGATTTGGCCGTGCGGTTAGGAGCGCGCAGCTGTGAGCTTGCATCCGGGAGATAGTGGGTTCGAACCCCACTGTCGGCAGCCCTGAAGATGATTTTCCGTGGTTCCCCATTTTCACATCAGGCAAATGCTGGGGCTGTACCTTAATTAAGGCCACGACCACTTCCTTCCCATAACTAGGCCTTTCCTATCCCATCGTCGCCATAAGACCTATCTCTGTCTGTGCGACGTAAAACAAATAGCAAAACAAAAAATAAATTTCGCTTGACACTACTTCGATTACCTTATGTCATATAACGTTCTCTCATACAGTACGTCATCCTAGAACATACAACAAACTATTTAACGATTTGAAATTAAAAAAGAATTATTACATAGTAAAATGAACAAATAACGTGGAAAGATAAGAACTACGAAGCGACAGTACTGAAGAGGAGAAGAAAGTTCATGTGAAAAAGACGATCAGAGAAAGAACATTGTTTAATAGCTTGTGCTACCTTGGTGCCTACGACGGTGTGAGGAATCATATATTCATCCCAATTCCAAAGACTACCCAGGTAAGGAATTATATGTAATATTTAAATTTGATTCTTGGATATGAAATATAATTACTAAATTTCCGAATTATTCAGGCTTAGTATTAAAATAATTACGGAGTTCATCGTCAGAATTGAGTCGTATTATACATACATACATACATACATTATCATTATAGACTGTTATGCCTTTCAGCGTTCAGTCTGCAAGCCTCTGAGAATTTACTAAACGTCGCCACAATCCTCGATTTGCAACTAGTGTTGTGGCCTCATTTAGTTCTATACCTCTTATCTTTAAATCGTTAGAAACAGAGTCTAACCATCGTCGTCTTGGTCTCCCTCTGCTTCTCTTACCCTCAATGACAGAGTCCATTATTCTCCTAGGTAATCTATCCTCCTCCATTCGCCTCACATGACCCCACCACCGAAGCCGGTTTATGCGTATATCTTCATCCATTTTGTTCATTCCTAAATTAGACTTTATCTCCTCATTCCGAGCAATCTCCTGCCATTGTTCCCACCGGTTTGTACCAGCAATCATTCTTGCTACTTTCATGTCTGTTACTTCTAACTTATGAATAAGATATCCTGAGTCCACCCAGCTTTCGCTCCCGTAAAGCAAAGTTGGTCTGAAAACAGACCGATGTAAAGATAGGTTCGTCTGGGAGCTGACTTCCTTCTTACAGAATACTGCTGATCGCAACTGCGAGCTCACTGCATTAGCTTTACTACACCTTGATTCAATCTCACTTACTATATTACCATCCTGGGAGAACGCACAACCTAAATACTTGAAATTATCGACCTGTTCTAGCTTTGTATCACCAATCTGACATTCAATTCTGTTCAATTTCTTACCTACTGACATCAACTTAGTCTTCGAGAGGCTAATTTTCATACCATACTCATTGCACCTATTTTCAAGTTCCAAGATATTAGACTGCAGGCTTTCGGCACAGTCTGCCATTAAGACCAAGTCGTCAGCATAAGCCAAACTGCTTACTACATTTCCACCTAACTGAATCCCTCCCTGCCATTTTATACCTTTCAGCAGATGATCCATGTAAACTACGAACAGCAAAGGTGAAAGATTACAGCCTTGTCTAACTCCAGTAAGTACCCTGAACCAAGAAATCATTCTACCATCAATTCTCACTGAAGCCCAATTGTCAACATAAATGCCTTTGATTGATTTTAATAATCTACCTTTAATTCCATAGTCCCCCAGTATGGCGAACATCTTTTCCCTCGGTACCCTGTCATATGCTTTCTCTAGATCTACGAAACATAAACACAACTGCCTATTCCTCTCGTAGCATTTTTCAATTACCTGGCGCATACTGAAAATCTGATCCTGACAGCCTCTCTGTGGTCTGAAACCACACTGGTTTTCATCCATTATAATGTATCGTATTATAGTGTAATAAATATTATGTATAGTTTACATGCTTTTAGAATTGTTTACAGTACTCATCATCAAATTGCGAAAATATATTTTTCTTGGTCTCGTCAAGCATTCAAGTGCGTTGTTAGCAGCTCCATCTCAGCTTATGTTGTGCAGATTCGTCCTAGATCTCGCGGGGCCCTCAATAAGTCACTTTGAAGGACACCGCAAGTAAAATTCTTTCTGTGGCAGTTCGTAAGTGAATAGTGTTAATCTAGGTCAATTCTGTCTTACACGATGGTAATTCGTAAATTACTTGCATCCCTGACGTCTCATAAATTCACTGTAATCGAGCGCTTCTTGTTCTATGTAACCTCACAAATTTTACTCCGGAGATTCTAAAATGCATCTGATGAACGCTGCCCATAGTTATATTGCTTGTTATTTGCTCCAAATTTTGGCGTAATTTGTGTATTTTTTAAGTAATTCTATTTCTAGAGTACGTTATTCACCTAATCGTGTGTATTATACTTGGTTAGAGAATAAGGATATATTCCCGGTGAAAATATTTTCTTACAAAAGAAAGGAAATATGGTATGGAAATCTACCCTACAGGTAACATAAATAATATTATAACTTAATGATACAGTACTAAAATGCGTAAGGACTAAAAATAATTATATAAACGTAGTAGGAGGATTTGGTAGGATTACATCAGAAGAAAGTAGGGGCTACTTAGCCGAGGTGGTAAGGGCGTGACCGGTTTACCCGGAAGGACGTGGGTTCATTTCCCCACCAGGAAGTCAATCATTTAGGAAACGAGATTTCCCCTTCTGGAGAGGCACACGGCTCTAAGGTTTACTCAGCCTACACCAACATTGAGAATTAGGTTAATTTCTGTAGTTAAATGCGTCCGTGCAGCTACCCTATCCCAATTCAATGCCGAAGTTACGAATAGTTGAAGCCTTTACCTCCCACTCCTCCAAGGGCGTTCGTTGCCTGTATAGAGATGGCGTTCTCTTACTGTGAAGAAGAATTCTCCTGAAATCATTATGATAATTCGTTTGCTGAAATTGTATTACAAGTAACCCATTAGCGGCGGGTCAACCAGCTAGTAAAGTAGAATTCAGCGATGAAAGTTTTGCACTTAATATTATATCACTCGTAATATCTCATTTCCTCCTAAGCCCTTAAATTAGTGCAGTTGCTGAGATGCAGACAGATATTAAAACACCGTCCCTTTCAGCACATAATTGGCTAACAACCGAGTGATTCCTATTCTCGGTAATTATCAGATTACTTAACATCTGAGGCAGATGTAGAAAGCACACGGTCGCTAGCAGCAAAAATTCTTTGGTACACTCAACACGTGTTGCCAATATTATTGTTAACCAAATGATTATTTTCCATATTCCAGTAGCTTAGAACTCCCTCTCTGTACTAATTTGTGAACTCTGCATAATGCATTAAATTCAGACATAAATCTGGATGATCCAGATTCTAGCACATCGATGCACGTTCCCTATACAGTAAATCCATTGTATTCAAAGAATGCCATTAACAATTACATGAAATAGTACAGCCTTTAATATTACTCAAAAATTCCTAAAAGGTGTATGATTCAACAGGTCAGTGAAATTCATTTTTAAAACTACTCTAAGGCGATTTGTTCCCTAAAGCTTCAATAATTGAAGCCATCAATTCTGAATTTTGAATGAGATATGAAGAACTCATGTTGTAATCGTTAATTATTATGGGAATGCATTCAGTTAATGCACTGCGATTATTCGCTGATCATTATTTTGCTATCCTAAGAATTGCTTTCTGTTCTTTGACATAAACGACAGGACAGTTCCTATTAATAGGTCGCAGCCGATTCACTCCACCTCCTTATCCGATTTCATTCACCACCGTTCATTTCGTCCTCATTAGCTCTTCAATTTTAGTTAGTGACAGGAAGGACATCCAGCCGAAAAACTTGCCGTTTCACCTCGTTTCCGAACCCGTATTAAGAAACGGGACTAAGGACTAGATATACATTTGTGAGAGTTATTAATTAGGTACCAGAATAATTTTGAGTCCGCCTCTGTGGTGTAGTGGTTAGTGTGATTAGCTGCCATCCCCGGAGGCCCGGATTCGATTCCCGGCCTGCCACGAGATTTAAAACGTAGTGCGAAGGCTGGAACGGGGTCCACTCAGCTTCGGGAGGTAAACTGAGTAGAGCTGTGTTCGATTCCCACCTCACCCATCTTCGAAGTGGTTCCCCGTGCTTTCCCAATTCTCCTCCAGGCAAATTGCGGAATGGTACCTAACTTAAGGCCACGGCCTCTTCCTTCTCTTTTCCTTGTCTATCCCTTCCAATCATCCCATCCCCCGCAAGGCCCCTGTTCAGCGTAGCAGGCTAGGCCGCCTGGACGAGGTACTCTTCATCCTTCCTAGTTGTATCCCCGGCCCAGAGTCTGAAGCTCCAGGACACTACCCTGTAGGCGGTGGAGGTACGATCCCTCGCTGAGCCCGATGGAAAAACCAACCCTGGAGGGAAAACAGATAAAGGAGAGGTAGAAGAAGAATTTTGACATATTTGTAAACTTTGTGAAAATATCCAAAACGTTTCAATATCTTAATTTAAAGAAGGTTGAATTCCACCGCAGACGGAAACAAGAAGAAATAATGAGAGGAAGGAAATCTAACAAGTCCAAAATGCACTGACGGAAAGTGAAATCCCAGCACCAAGAAGGAGTTGTGCTAGATGAACGAAATTCGGTAGGCGTGTTTGCACATCTGAAAGATGAAGCTTATTAAAATTTGCGCACTAGTCGATGAAGAGTGGTGCTAGTAGTGCCACCATCACCTTGCAAAGCAAGTGTGTTTTAAGTACACGTTGTACACTTCATGAGCGTTAGGCATCGTCCGGTTTTGACGTTGTGAGGTAGATGCGAGTCAAACATGCCTTTGAGGAGACGAAGAAGGCAGTATCAACAGCTTACTGAGTTCGTACGAGAAATGTGTAGGTTCTTCTACGTTACTGGAGGAAGACTTGACAGGGACATATCAACAGTGAATCGTTGTTGGCAACAATAGTCACGGGAAGTCACTGTCTCAAGAAGACCGGAGTCCGCCAGCACACGGGCCACTACGGGGAGGGAAGACCGCCGTATTTTCTGCAACTGCAGTTGCCATTAGAGCTTCAGTTTTTACCAGAGTGATACGACGATTATTTGAGGGACAGCTCCGAGCCAGAAGTCCTGTAGTGTTCATGCCACTAACTCTGAATCATTGCCATCTGCGACTTCAGCGGTATCAAGTTAGAGCTCATTGGAGGGCGGAATGGAGACCTGTTGTGTTATCAGATGAGAGCTGTTTCTTCTTGGTGCTAGTGATGACCGTAGGTTGGTAAGAAGGAGGCTTGGAAACAAGCTGTGAGCGGCGTCGACACACTGGACCTACACTGGGAGTTAGTGTCGGCGGAGTGACTTCATTTGACAGCAGTAGAACTTTCATCGTTATCATAAGAGGTTTGCCAGCGAATTTGTTCGTCACACTGGTGATTGAACGGGTAGTGCCGTCAACAGCTCCTATCACCCAACGTGTTCTACAGGGTTTCGACCATTTGCCTTGGCCTGCGAAAACACAAGATCTTTACGGAACATTATGGGACGACAAAAATAGCATCATCCAATATCGGTTTTTTTTTTTTTTTTTTTTTGCTATTTGCTTTACGTCGCACCGACACAGATATGTCTTATGGCGACGATGGGATAGGAAAGACCTAGGAATTGGAAGGAAGCGGCCGTAGCCTTAATTAAGATACAGCCCCAGCATTTTCTTGGTGTGTAAATGGGAAACCACGGAAAACCATCTTCAGGGCTGCCGACAGTGGGGCTCGAACCCACTATATCCCGATTACTGGATACTGGCCGCACTTAAGCGACTACAGTTATCGAGCTCGGTAATACCAGTATTAACCATTGCTGATTTGACTGACCAAGTGGAACAGACGTGGAAGTCCATCCCAGAAAACGATATACGGCACCCATACGGCACAATGACTACAGTTTCCATGCTTGCATTCAAAGTCTTGGTGACTACAGCGGTTATTAATGTACCACCATGTCATATGTCTTCTTGTGCATACTCGAACTGTGACACTAATCAAATATATAAATGTTACCTAGATACTTTCACAGTCTAAATGACATTGCTCTAAACTAATGTCTTCTTGGTGTTGAGATTTCATTTTCCGCCAAGATATCTTAAGCTGAGGAAAACAGAGCCGACATACAATGTAAGAAGCCAAGCATGCGGAGCGTCGTAAGCCGCAAACAAGTACGTCTACTGTTTCCATCTAGTGGTGGGTGAAGGTAAAGTGTACAAGTGTCCCAAAACATGTGGAAAGTAATCGGTGGGAGGAAGGTATGTAGATAGTCCACCCCTCTGAACATATGCCATACGGTCGACGGTTTAAAAGTTTCATACTTACCTGATATATCTTACGTTGAGTAGCTGCAGCCATGTTGGTGTTCTGATGCAAGAAGTCCTCAAAATGTCTGCCATGCACTTCAACTCACGCCTGAACATGCCACATAATTAGTTGTCGGACACGTTCGGCCACTTCAGGCAATGCCGGTATTCCACAATGAGCTTGTTGTACACACTGAGTAAGTATTGCAATGTCCGTAACGTCATGCCTGACTCTAACATGATCCTAAATTAGTACAGTACACTCCCTCCATTCTAGTTAGAACTTAAGAGGGCGTGGCTCGTAAGCTATCGACCGTAGGCCATATATTCATACGAACGTCTTATGTTGTTTTGGAGTCTACTATCCATCACCCGATTACTTCCCACGTATTTTTAAACATTCTGTATGTGACTGGTGACACACAAGAGGATGTAATTGAATGGGTGAAGATAGGAAACAGTGTGACAACGTACCAGATATTAAACTGTAAAGTCTCACTCTTGGTTCACTTGTGATTGTGGACATGATTTCTTACGTACCTGATTTTATACTGTGAATCCCAAATGCAGTATGATAAACATATTAGAAATGATCGTGTGATCAGATTCTGAATTACAGTCGATGAAATACTGTAAATACACCGGAGCACTAATTAATATTGAAATTCAATATTTTTGTATTAGAATTGGAATCATCATGTTAATGTTTTCCTAATTGAGTCTATGCCTCGATGCATTTACACGTTATTAAACAACCAGCAGTTATATGGTGAAAGAAAATAACGATCTTATACAGTTTATAATAATCCCTGAAATAAGAGAGCGAATTCTCAACATATTTGTCTCTAGAGATTGTTTTTAGAAAGATTGACGACATGCTAATGGAATATCATAAAATGTTTTTTCAAGTTAAAGCCAACTAGCAGTTCCGCTTTAAATAAACAAATATATTTCCAGTTTGTCCGTTAGATCATCACCCCAGGGGCTTGTTGAATCTTCAAGAAGCACCACCAAAGGCTATGCTATTATAAGAAAAAAACAGCAAAAAACAATAGCAGCGCCAAAAGGAGGGATGCTAGGCAAGATGAAGAGTGAACCAGTTTGTCATTGCTTTCCTCACTGGGCCGGAAAGTGCTATTGCATCACGATTGACCCCATGAACAACACCTTTCATTACACTCAGATGCACTAGTCGTGCTTCAAATGTTATTATTCGTCAACACCCATACCGCAGAAAATTCCATATTTTCATAGCCATGGGTAAGACTGGGACTTCGGTGGAAGCCATATTTAGCTCAGGCCTGTGCCAAGAGACGGATGTAAAATACTGCGTCCATAAGAAATGGAAACATGATAAATCAGTTCTATTTTCCGCCTGCTGTGGCTTAAAATGGTCTATGTTTTATGGTACAATATTAGGTATCTTTCAAATACTGCATATGTACATAATATTGAAAAGCACTGATGTTTTCAGTACAGGGTATACCACCATTTGATCACAAGTAATATGACAGGGCTATTCACTGATGCAAGAGAATTACTTCTGCATCAAATCTAGTTGATCTCCTCTTAGAAATAATGATAACTAAACATATCTATAATTTAAGGTTCCCCATGGAATTAAAACATCATTCTTACGTGTACACTAACCATCCAATTCGTATTATTATTATTATTATTATTATTATTATTATTATTATTATTATTATTATTATTATTATTATTACATACATCATCATTACAGACCGTTATGCCTTTAAGCGTTCAGTCTGCAAGCCTCTGTGTATTTACCAAATGTTCTCACAATTCTGTATTTGCTAGTGCTCTGGCCCCATTTAGTTCTATACCTATCCTCCCCCATTCGCCACACATTACCCCACCACCGAAGCCGGTTTATGCGTACAGCTTAATCTGTCAAGTTAATTCCTAACTTAGCCATTATCTCCTCATTCCGAGCACCCTCATCCCATTGTTCCCACCTTTTTGTAGCAGCAATTACTCTCGCTACTTCCATGTCTGTTACTTTTAACATTCGAATAAGATATCCCGAATCCACCTAGCTTTCACACCCATAAAGCAATGTTAGTCTGAAAACAGACCGATGTAAAGAGTTTCGTCTGGGAGTTGAATTCCTTCTTACAAGGGAACATCGGCAATGGTTAAGTCGCCGATCGCGATGAAACTTGGAAAACACATTGAGGTACACGTAAAAATGATGTCGGCATCAATTTTGGGTACGGCAATGAAATGCTCAGAAATGTTATTGCCTTCATCTGAAACATTTTCAGCACTGTCATCACTCATTTCGCTCTGTCTCTTCCAGCACGTTTTCAGCTATACTATCAGCTTCCGTGCCTGTTTCCTCTGCACTATCGATGTTACTTTGTTTGTCATCTTTCTCTTGAAGCATTCTGATTACCTCCTCCGCATTTTTAACGTTATCCAAGCAATACATTCTGTTTGAATCCATGGTAAACCTGAAAAGATGAATATTAGTCGCCGCGATCTCTCAGATCAGAACGTGCCTTTATTTCTAATTTCCATGTTCATTTGAATTCATATAGTTATCTACCAAACAAGCAGATTACACGTTAAAATAAAAGAGAATAATGAAAATAATGAAATTAGAAAAACTTACGTATTTAGACTCGGTGATCTCTCATATCATGAAGCCTCGTGCTGATAATGATCACGGACGAAGCTTGTGAGTCACACTAAATGGTACCAGTTTTTGAGCTACGAAGATAGCGGGAAGGGAAGTGCAGGGCAGCCAACCCTCTTCTAGGGACATCTAAAAAAGTATCTTCCCGATCTGTCAGATCGGCCGCGACTAATGCCTGGTTATAGGTAGGTGCAATTACTGCTTTTGTCCAATCTGGAGGTACTTTACCAAAAGTACTTGCTATTCTTATTATTCTATGAAGCCATTTCACCCCTGCCTTCCCACTATACTTCGCGATTTCAGGTCTAATTTCATCTATTCCTGCTGCTTTATGACAATGGAGTTTATTCACCATCTTTTCCATTTCCTCAAGCGTAATTTCACCAACATCATTTTCCTCCTCCCCATGAGCACCGTTGTTCGCGACACCACCATGAATATTTCCTTTTACGTTGAGAAGATTTTCAAAATATTCCCTCCACCTGCCCAGTGATTGCCTGGGATCTATTATGAGTTCACCTGAATTACTAAAAAGCACTGTTCATTCCCTTCATCCCTCTCTCCCTAAGATTCTTTATTACTATCCAGAAAGGTTTCTCTGCTGCATGTTATTACGAAAATCTTCCCAAGAATTCTTTTAGGATTCAACAACTATTTGTTTCCCTCTGTTCCTTTCATCTATGTACAATTCCCTGTCTGCATCGGCCCTTGTTTGAGCCATTTCTGATAAGTCTTATTTTTTCGTATACAAGCTGCTCTAACTTCATCAATCCAGCAAGATGTTCGCTTTTTCCCATCTTTACACAAAGTTGTTCCTAGGCATTCCCTTGCTGTTGCTCCTACAGCATCCCTGTATGCCACCCATTCTCTTTCTATATCCTGTACCTGCTTAATATCAATGGTTCGGAACTTCTCACTGTACTTGTGTCTAATTGACTCGTCCTGGAGACTTTCTACACTTATTCATCTTCAGACACATTTCACTTTCTCTATCCTAGTTTTAGAGATACCGGTACTTACTTCACTGGAGATCAGATAGTCGTCTGTTTCATTGAAAAATACCCGAAAAACCCGTACATTCCTAACATGTTTCCTTAATTCGAAGTCGGTTAAGATATAATCTATTATGGATCTGGTACCTCTACCCTCCCATGTCTAGCGGTGAATAGCCTTGTGACTGACGAATGCATTCGTAACTGCTAAACCATACTAGCACAGAAGTCCAGCAGTCGCTTCGCATTCATATCATCTTCCATATCTTGTACACATTTACCAGTCACCCTTTCTTATCCTTGCATTCTATTTCCAATTCTCGCATTGAAATCACCCATTAGCACTATCCTCTCCTTGATGTTGACCCTGACTACGATGTCACTGAATGCAGGTACTGTGTTATGTTCGTGTCTAAGTAGCTCTTAAAAGAGCTATTTGCAGTAAAATAAGCGATTACTGACAGAGGTGCAATGGGCTTGTGCATGGCCATTCGATTAATGAAGGAAATGTTAAAGATGACGACCTCCTTCCTTAATGCACATCTGAGCACGTTAGAGGCAAATCAATCTTGGTTGCTGCAGCGTGTGAGGTAGTACCTGCCTGCACTTTGCTGTAAATATTTTAATGTGCTGTTTCATGTGCCCTGCTTATGAAGCCCAGCCGTTCTTCGAGTAGAACGTGCGCAGTTACATGCTTGAATGGGTGTGTCATAATGTTGACAATAAATGCAGTGCGCTTTAATCGTTGTATACGTTTGCCATATGACAGTCGAATGTTATTGTTCCTTTTCCCATGTATACTTTCTTTTTAAAGGTGAAAAATGACTTTTGAGACTTTAGGAAGTTAAACCTTAATTACGAATGTCTTTAAAGTATAAAAATAAAAATGAAAAGCTCGTTACTAGATTCGGACTCGTAATCCGTCGAAAAAATCACAGGCTGGTTGCGGTTAGTACCATGTAGCCACTCCAGGTGACGAATAGTAGGTCTCGTATCTCCGCACTAATGGAATAATCTACGCTATCGCTTCGAAACTGATCTTGTATGTTAAAAGTTCTGAACTCGAATGTGCAGACAAGTCTACCTTGCTGAAAAAACCACAGTATGCTAAAGAATCATGCCTCTTAAGCCCAGATAGTTGTAACCATTCCCTACGCGTAGAGTATGAACCTATTACTTGGCTAAATAAGTCCAGCATAATGTTTCAGGTGGTATTCACAATGAATTCGTCCGTATTCGGTGCTTACGTGGTGATAATTGTTATGCCAGTTTATTATAAGTTCCTCGGAAGGATATATGAGACTTCAGAAAAGTCAAGTCTTCGCGTAGGATGCCTAGATGAGTACGAAATGAAAATTTAAAAAACATGACTCAATATGGTTTCAAAACCTTACTGCTCCATATAGCTTATCAACGTACATTCCACGCAACTACTTCCTGCGTGAACGTTCGTCTCTTACAACTCTGTATTCACGAGGAGAGCGAATGTTCTCGCTTCGTAAAGTTACGGATGTGTTACAACCTTATGGTCCGGTTTTATGACTTTATTGAGCACTGTAACGGCCGTAATTACATGGCGTAAGCTATCATATCTGCTGTACAGCATTTGGGTGCCATAGTTTATATAA
This sequence comes from Anabrus simplex, assembly GCF_040414725.1. Lineage (NCBI taxonomy): Eukaryota > Metazoa > Arthropoda > Insecta > Orthoptera > Tettigoniidae > Anabrus > Anabrus simplex. Next base: position 1,211,376,224 of record NC_090265.1, on the reverse strand, counting down.
CATACTGTGAAGAACACGTTTCTATCAATTTCAATGTGGTGAGAATATACAAAATGGTGGTGAGTTGATATGTCTGTAACTGGTCCTAACCTGTCACGTTTTCTGTAATACTATGACCACACTTTTCTGTCAAAAGAAAATGGCTTCTTGAACCAATCAGGTGCGCAATTCCCTACCGATAGCTAAAGAAGTAGCTATGGTTTGTACAGTATAGTTACATTTCGTAAAAATGACTGGAGTATTGGACTCCGCTCTACATAAAATGGTACAGTGTTTTTGAGAATGGCCTCACTTACTGACCCTTGTACCATTTTTGCATTTTGCGGGGAAGTCTATATCGGGCTAACCGCACATAAAATTGCTGTAAGATGTTGAGAAAGATAGGACTAACTGACATTTAATTCCTAGCTGGTTGCATTTGTTCGGGAAAAAATAGGGACTGCTGTACCACCCAGTATATTACAATTCTATGTTATCAACCACATATTCCCGGCAGCCTATATAATTTGTAAAATATACGATGTACCTATGCACTGTAGGTACTGCAGTTCTAAGCATAAAGGGCGTTTCTCAAGAATTTCGTTCGTTTGACAAATGAACAGTTACAAATTACAAACCATATCAAAGCTTAATGATTTTACGTTATGTATTGATACTAATTATTGCAATTCTTTAAATAATATGTCATAATTACGGACACATTGCTTAAAAACATGATACCACTAATTCGTTTAGGATTTCAAACAATAATTCGCCAAAATTCATTCGTGCTTCTTATCAGTTTCTAATTGGATACGGCTACTTTACTCAGGAAATAGGTAGAGTGACACCTAAATACTGCTATGGTAAAAAGTAGAATGAAAATTTAAAATTTGTGGTACACATTAGTGTAGGTGAAATCTAGTAGGGGACTATTTTCACCTGTTATAAAACAGATGAAATCAAATGAGTTTCAAATTAAAACCAAAATAGTAATTGGGGCATAAGGCTTTCCATTTACTTGAAAAAAGCCTAGAGGGTACCATGTCCACGTATTTTCTTCTTTAGGCAGTGATATTCTTTTCTTTAAAAGTTTCAAATAATTAAGGAATTCCATTGTTCATCATAGTTATACATTTCAAATTTATTTTAAATATTTACATACGCATGCACATTAAATAGGCTGAGCTTGAGTCAAGAGTTTCCAAATAAAGATATCTTCTGCACTTAGATCTGAAAACGTCAGCCATTTTAATTACCTAACTAATGTACAACTAAAAAATCATAGGAAGCTATTAAAATTCTAGCGAATAATACTTTGAAAAACTGAAATTTAGATGCAAAATATTATAAGTACCAAGTTGTGTGGAAAATGTACTTCAATTGCTCCACCCCTGATGTACATAAATTAAGATTCTTTACATTTATTAACATAATTCTATTACTTTTGCCGAACTGTAACAAATGTGCTCAGAAAAAAACATTCAAAAGCATTATATAATTCACTTTAATTGTGTTATAATATCATAATTGTATTGATGATTAACAGAAGTAATGTTGAGCCACTCAGAAAGGATGATGATTGCCAGATTGCCGATTTTTGGTCGTGCTAAATGTGCTAAATAATGGCACTTTACTCCCACAAAATGGAAATATTATCCAATCCATATCATTGTCCACTCTTCGTGTGGTATGGAACTCATTTCCAACAATTATATTCCAATCTCTTGAAATGATTGATGTCCTCCAGCAGAGGTATCCAAATATCGCTCTCGGCGCAACAGTGCGCCGGCGCGCAGGAGTTGCACGGATTAGTCCAACTCATTCACTCAACGCTTGCGAAAGGGAGAAATATCGGGTGGGAAAAATAAATGAACAGTTCTCCCGCTCATTAACTAAGGTCAATTCCACGTCAGTCTGATAAATACAGTAATCGCTGGAAAACGTGATTTAGATGCACTAATTGGTTGGTGTCACATGTCTGTGCGTGTGCATCTCCCGCATGCTCTGTCCCGAGTATGTCGTCATTCATCATCATACACTGAAAACTAAACCTTGTCGTTGCAACCATGCTCCTCTCAATCCTACAGTTCTCCTCACTTCCTTGTACTCTTTACATCTCATTAAATTTCCCACATCTTCGAATATACCTTGCTTGGTATTTCTTTTCCTTTCTTTCTTAGTATCTTCCCTTCAAAGACGTTTACTAGGATATCGTTATGTCTCAAGATATGACCTTCAAATAATGCATTAGAAAATTCACACCAGTATGTCAAATAGCTTTTGCATAATCACAAGATTGGTGTGTGGTGCGCAATGTCTTGCATCTGCATCGTAACATGATACTTCCACCAACTGTTGATGCTAACTAGTATGTCCAGACAATACTGTGGATCAACTCACAGAAGATGAACGACTCTGTGGTATATTCAGCAAGACGGAGAAACAGCACACACCATCTTGACAAACTTGTCAGGACTGCATGAGGTGTTCGGTGAGGACAGGACAATAAGCACAGGTAGTGCAATCATCTGGCCACCTCGATCGTCTGATCTTTCTCCCTGTGATTTTTAGCTGTAAGACAAATTGAAGGGTCGGGTGTATTCCAATAATCCTCACAGACTGGAAGAGCTATAGAAGAACACTGAAAACGCTATTGCTGCTATATCTCCGGCAGAACTGCTACGCATGTCTCACAGTTTGTCAAATGTAGCACAGTACTACATCGATATCAACGGTGGCCAATTTCAACATCTTCTGTGATATTCATTAACAAGGGTCAATCCCTTGTTAGTCCTGTTGTAAGTATTTTTCGGGCCTGTTTTATAATGCCCACCTGTATATGTGCTTCACGGTAGCATTTAAACTAAAGCCACTCTTGAAAAGAAACTGAGAAGCGGAGACTCGTCGATCTTCAGACCGCAGTGGGAGGTGATATACTGTACTTATTCATTCCACACAGCGGAAACTATTAAAACTTTTATATGGGATATAAAAATGTTTAAAATGTAAAATATAAGATTTTTAAATTTTTTAAATTTTAAATTTAAAGTAACAGTTTCTGGAACGCCTTTACAATCGAAAACGTAGGGAAATAATTCGAAATTTAAATTACTAATTTTCCATACGGTTTATAGACTTGCATAGCTCAAGCCCACTCCTGATCTATTTGTTGAACCTATTTCTGTGTCAGAGGAAGAAATTCAATAAAGACTACATCGTAATATTGGAGCTTGTAGAAATACAGTGTAATACCAGGCTAAGCAATAGGATCAACAATGCTTCTACTTTGCAGGAATTTAACTGATACAGTAAATTACTCCAGCCAGTGCATTCGGGACCACATAAGGAAATGGTGGAAGTGTTCTAAATGTTCCGTTCAACGTACAGTACATCTGAGGAAATCTTCTGTTGGCTTTAAAGCTCATCAAGTCTCACGGGCGATAATCAGAACCATTGTTTGCAATAGGTGGTTTCATGGAAACTACCAAATACAAAAAAAAAAAAAAAACAATAATTACAAAAATCAAGGGCTCCCCGTACAAACAGTATGCGTAAATTAAAGCTCCATTGTTTAGTGCAGAACACGAAAATACAAATACAACGTTTTACCAATTATGAGACTACAGGAAAATGCGATCAAATGCTGTTCTGCGACGTTCGTCTCATTCCAGGTCCACCTGTGTTGCCAAGTGATTGCAAGAGACCTAGTAGGAGCTCAGCGCGCTGGCGGTTGAAGTGTGTACAGGTCTGTCCTCCAGGTTGTATTGAAGGTGACTCATGTTCTTAGGATATACTGTAAATCAGTTCGTATAGGTTGAACTGTCCCGTTTACATGTATTCATCCAGAATGAAAATTATTTAATGAAGGTCCGTTCTAAAATAAAGGCAAACCCTGCTCTTTACATATCTACCACGCTGTGGGCTGAGGAGATTGAATGCATCGAAAGTTCACCCGCCATGTCTTGAGATGAACTTTTTTTTTTTTTTGCTATTTGCTTTACGTCGCACCGACACAGATATGTCTTACGGCGACGATGGGATAGGAAAGGCCTAGGAATTGGAAGAAAGCAGCCGTGGCCTTAATTAAGGTACAGTCCCGGCATTTTCCTGGTGTAAAAATGGGAAACCACGGAAAACCAGCTTCAGGGATGCCGACAGTGGGGCTCGAACCCACTATCTCCCGATTACTGGATACTGGCCGCACTTAAGCGACTGCAGCTATCGAGCTCGGTATTGAGATGAACAAAAGAAGAACCCAAGGGCCTCTTGGGTTGGGGACGAGGGTGATAATCACGGTGAACTTAGGTGAGGAAGGCATTGTTTTCGCTTACTTGTAGTAATCTTCTAAATTTATCGCTAGCCGGCCTTAGTTGTCTTCTGACTCCGGCAGTATTATGTTTACGAGGTTTATTTCATTTCATTTCTTTACGTCCTTCGTGGCGCTATCGTTTTTGCCGATAACTTCAACCTTCCAAGGAACAAAACCTCCGTTTAGTGTTAAGAGATTTAGCTCCACTCAAAACAACTATCACCACTACCACCTCATCTTATGACGATGATGTGGCTTTAATTTAAAGGTACAACTCCAGCATTTGCGTGGTGTGAATATGGGAAGCCACTTAAAACCATCTTCACGATTCTTGGCATTTAGGCTTCGAACCCACAATCTCCCGAATGCAAGCTGACAGCTACGTGCCCCAAACCGCGCAGCCACTTACTCGGTCACCATGATTATTATTATTATTATTATTATTATTATTATTATTATTATTATTATTATTATTATTATTATTATTCCCGCGGTTTCCGTGGAACAGAGAGTGGTGAAAGAAGGTGCGGGCTGGAATGGGTCTATCTACTAGAGACAAAGATTCATTTAAAACTTTAAACTAAAGGTTATATTTCTTTTCAGAAAATTAAATGGTAACAAACAATATTTCAGGTACAGGTAATCAGGTACAAAGAGCAATTTTGATACAAGAGTAGAAAACCCAACGATTGGTAATATAATATTTTTGAGCTTCAAGCTCCAATTTTACAAGTTTCCAAAGTCACTAATGTTGCCTTTAGATAGATAAGGAGAGAAATCTCCCAAAACACGATTCTTAAGAGCACCTTGCTCCAACAGTTACAATTTATGGCCTTCCAAGGTACCGCTCAATATTCCACCAGTCTCAGAAAAATTTTACATTAAAAGGAAGAAAATTTAAATTTTAGAAAACAGGCGGTTACATGGTTAAAGATTAGAACCTTCCCCTTGGGTCATTTTGAGGAGAGCTCTCCAAATTCAATCAAGGAGACTGAGCTCCCAAACTCTTACGGCCTACTCATGGCAACCATTAAACATTACAATACAGAAAAGAGCTTCACTGCTCAATACAATTACACCTTAGGCCTCTCTAGGCACAACCTGCAGTTTACAATACCATATGAATTTTAGCTTACACAGGGTTATCTAGTACCCATTCTACTGGGCCTTTAGAGAAAAGAACAGGTTAAGTTACTGGCCAGAACTCAAAATGTATGGAGGCGTACACTTGCTCTCCAAAAAAAAAAAGGTAAACCCCTACTTGGGCTTGCAGCCCGACGATGCAGAGGCTAATCCCACACTACTGAGGTGACTAGAAGGACTAGTTAATTAAAGATTTTCAAGATAAAAAACGTTACAAAATCGTAGTCATCTCAAGATTAATTTGAAGGGGAATTCGAGAGGGTAACGCACTCTCTATTCCCGATTTACAATTTTACATTAGAAGGAAAAAAAATTAAATTTTATAAAACAGGCGGTTACATGGTTAAAGATTACAACATTCCCCTCGGGTCATTTTGCGGAGATAACTACTTAGGTGGAAAACCTGTTAGCCATTACCTTAACTGATGTCCTGCCTGCAGAAGATTGAGCCCCCTGCCTCGTGTCTTAACACACACACTCAGTAATTCAACAATCAATAAGACAAGTTAGCTCGAAAAAGCTACAGATTTTATACCCGAGTGGAAGCTTCGAGAAAGCTCTGGACTAAATCCGGACACACCATTTCATTTTTATTGGCGGATAAAATAGGTACAAGGAAAGTTTGTTTGGCTGAAAAATAAATACATGAAATTTCTGATTGGTTAGAATCCAACGCTGGCGGGATGAATAAGAAGTGTTGCAAACTTTGAAGTAGCAAAAATAATGAAAGTCCATTCAGTTCAGAAAACCTATAAACACAAAACTTCTTTAGATTTCTATATATTTTACTTTGCACCAGTGTGCATGATCTCAGTTCTTTCATAGAGACATCTATGGAGGAACGTCCAAATTTCTTGAGCCCAGTGATACAACGAAACAATGAAATATAGTCAGTTTAGAAAAATTTAAAATAACATATTCCTCTGTCATTTAATAATGACATCTTCTGATCAATGTCCCAACTTCATGCACTAACTGTTTCAAGTTTTGAGTGATAGATAGCGTTACTTAAATGCACGGGGATGAGGTGTACCTCCCGGTACAATTATTATTATTATTATTATTATTATTATTATTATTATTATTATTATTATTATTATTATTATTATTATTATTATTATTGTGGGGTCATTTGAGCTCTTACCGTACATAAAGAGTCTTATATGCAGGAAGCATGTTGTGGATTCGCTACCTGCTTGCCGGTCATGAGAAAAATTACTAATTTCTTCCTATTAATGTACAAAAGGGACGCCTATTCGCCTTCTTTCTCCAACAATATCATTTTTTTTTTGCTAGGGGCTTTACGTAGCACCGACACAGATAGGTCTTATGGCGACGATGGGATAGGGAAGGCCTAGGAGTTGGAAGCGGCCGTGGCCTTAATTAAGGTACAGCCCCAGCATTTGCCTGGTGTGAAAATGGGAAACCACGGAAAACCATCTTCAGGGCTGCCGATAGTGGGATTCGAACTTACTATCTCCCGGATGCAAGCTCACAGCCGCGCGCCTCTACGCGCACGGCCAACTCGCCCGGTAACAATATCATTACCCTCAAGGTGGATGGTCCAGATGGCAGCGGACTGGTCTCTGAGCGCAAACAAACAGGTTGTATCACAAGTCAGTGAGGTGGTTTTTAAAGGTGTTCAGTATGTCAGCTACTTGTCGGTAGACATACCGCCACGTAAAGGAGTTCCTACGGTACAAGTTTGCGGCACCTCGACGTCTCCAGAAACCGCATAAACAGTTACTGGGACGATATGTCAACAACATGTTAATTTTGTATCAATACCAGATAATTACGAGAGCGCTGTATATAACATTGACTCATTTGTAGGCTCAGTTGTTCTCCATGACCTCTACGTGGTTTTAGTAGTAAATCCTACCTTTTAGTTGCTGGTTATTCAACCGAGTCGCCAGGATGAAAGGTAATTAGCTAAGCTGCTAAACCATCACGCGCTGTGCCCTTTGCTAATCTGACTCGTAATTATGACACACAAAACAAATAACCATTAACAAGCCGTTAAGTACAGATTTATACTTGACAGATTCAGCCTTGTTCCATCTAATGAAATAGAATCATTCAGATGTTATCCGATGTCAAATCAATCAGAAGCTAACCTCGCGTTATCAGTTTTCCTCAGTTGATACATTTGATCAAACACTTGCAACACCCAGCCTGATAGAAAGTGTACTTGTATGTTACAAGCAATAAATAGTTGTGTTGCAATAACAATAACAACAGTAAAAACAACAATAATGATGATAATAACGTTGCCATAATCATCCATCAGTGGATATGTTTGGGTAAAGGTTTTATCACCAATCACACATCCTACTATGGCATAATCGGCAACCCATTTACTGTGATCAGGAGTGTACTGGAACAGGGTAGTTCGGATTGTCAGGACAATGAGTCACAACCACCCTAAAATTGTACTGACAAACAGGTCGTCAAAGGTGTCACAACTGATAGAAATTCCGATCAAAATCCTGAGAACATTCAGAAGAAAATTTTCCCTATATTTGTCTTCAAAATTTCATTCCTTGTCTTTATTCTATAATCGTAATGCTGGATCTGGCTTTTCCTTCGCTACTCTTGTCTACCGCTCTTCTGTGTACAATAGATCCTCCACTGTAACTGTAAGGATCTGTAAGGAACCACATACTATACTTTGACTCTTAATATATTTTCCGAGAAACCTTCCGCTATTATTAAGCAAGAAGGCTGTGATGGTTTTCAATGAACAAGTAATAGTGCTTGTATTAAATTGATGCTGCATTTCAGTTATTACGTTACATGTAGGCTAACTCGTTGAAGACCTACAAATGGTGACGATAATATGTGATAACCTTACATTGCTTGTCGACTGCACCAAAAATGGCGAGATAAAATAGTGACGATGCCCAACAATCAATTGAAAAGGTGAGTGTAAAATTACTTCCTTTCTGGGTTGAAAAACCAGAAATATGGTTTCCGCAAGTAGAAGTATAATTTAACCTTATCGGAATCACAAATGAAAACACGAAATTTAACTACACTCGTATTATGACTCAATTCGATCTTTAAACTGTTGAACACATTTGGGACTCGGTATCATCAAGCGAGAAGAATAAATACACGATCGCTAAGGAACGACTTTTGACGATTTACCGTGAAATTGAAGAAAGAAAAATCAAAAAGTTAGTTAGTGAGATTGAACTTATGACTTAAAACCATGCCAATTACTTCGAAAAATGAAATGTCTCGGTGGTACCGAAATTTCGGATAAACTTTTGAAAACATTGTGGCTTGACAAATTACCTCAGGAAATTCGCAATGTACTGACGGTGATGTTAATAAACTTGCCGATATTGGTGATATGGTATGAGAAATTGAGTCCCCTGGTAGTATTGATGAAGTTAGGTCAGTAACCTCGACCTCTAATCGCACTTCTGGTTTCCCTCTTCATGAAATCATGGAAAAAATATGTGAGTTAGAACGGCAACCTAAGCGTCGTGATAATTCTCGTCCAAGGTCACGAAGCGGTAGCCGCAGCAGGTCCATACGTAGACATGTAGGAAAATACTGTTACTACCATTTCAGGTTTGGTTCCAAGTGAAAGCCTGAAAAATGTCCTCCACCATGAGAGCGGAATGATGAGGGAAACACGAGGCAACAGCCACTGTAGCGGTTGCGGTGCTGCAAATGATTCATTGAAAGGCCGCTCATATAACTACCGTGTTTTCGTCAAAGATCGTCATCAGGACAACTTTTTCTGGTTGATAGTGGAGTTCCACCGGGCGAGTTCGCCGTGCGTGTAGGGGCGCGCGGCTGTGAGCTTGCATCCTGGAGATAGTAGGTTCGAATCCCACTATCGGCAGCCCTGAAAATGGTTTTCCGTTGTTTCCCATTTTCACACCAGGCAAATGCAGGGTCTGTTCCTTAATTAATGCTACAGCCGCTTCCTTCCAACTCCTAGGCTTTTCCTATCCCATCGTCGCCATAAGACCTATCTGTGTCAGTGCGACGTAAAGCCCCTAGCAAAAAAAGAAAAATGCTGAGTTCCTAGTGAAATTTCCTGATATAACAAAACCTGCCATTATACCTAGAGAAATCAAGCATGACGTTCGACATTTCATTACGACATCTAGTGGCCCACCAGTATTCTGAAAACCTCGTAGACTGGATCCTCGAAAGCTTGGCCTGGCAAAACAAGAATTCCAATATATGTTGAATAATAACATTATCCGACCATCGAAGTCTCAATGGGCTAGTCCCCTGCACCTTGTTTCCAAGAAGAACGGACAATGGAGAGTGTGTGGTGATTATCTTCAACTTAACGATCGCACCATTCCAGATCGCTATCCCATTCCAAGGATCAATGAAGTTAGCCAGATCTTAAATAAATGCATATTTTCCAAGCTAGATCTCCTACAGGCGTATTACGAAATACCGTAGCTGAAGAAGACAAAGAAAATACTGCTGTTATCACACCATTTGGACTTTATGAATTGAATTTAATGCCATTCGAGTTACGGAAAGCCTCGAGTACCTTCTAAAGTTTCATCAACGAAGTGGTATGAGGACTGGACTTCTGCTTCGCCTAACTTGACGATATTCTAGTTGCTTCTAAATCCACAGAAGAGCATGTTGAACGTCTTAGCTTAATTTTTGAGAGTAAACAATTTTGGACTGCGCCTTAACGTCAGCAAGTCCATATTTGGAGCAAAAGGGATAGTATTTCTTGTAATCAGCGAAGAAGGAAAACAATCAGACCCCGAAAGAGTAACTGCTATAAAGAACCATAAGCGACCTGAGACTGTCAGCGAACTTAAAGTACTCCTTGGTTTAATCAACTTCTATCGCCGACACATAAAGAATGCTGCTGAAAATAAGGCCGTCAGAATGACTACCTCAGAAACTCTAAGAAGAACGACAATCGCCAAATAGAGTGGACTGAAGAGACAAATGCACAAGAAGATCTATGCAATGCGGCTCTCTTGACATGCCCCAGCATGGACTATGAACTCGCATTGTTTGTGGATGCTTCCAATTTTGCGCCTGGTGCTGCTATCCAACAAAGAAAAAAGGTGAAGAATGGGAAATCCATTGGATTTTATTCTAAGAAGTTCTTTGGTGCCCAAAAAGAAAACATTCGACATATGACCGTGAACTGTTCAGTATTTATCTAGCAATCAAGTACTTCAAGTACCTTCTAGAGGGCAGAGTTTTCTCAATCTACACAGATTATAAGCCCCTGTTTTGTGCCTTCAAGCAAAACAACGAGAAAGCGTATCCAATACCACTCCAGTACATTTCAAAATTCACAACTGACTTGCGCCATTATCAGGGAAAGAAAATACAGTTGCAGATCATCTTTCCAGAACAGAACTGCTTTCCATCGACTATAATGATATCGCTAAAGCATAAGTGAATGATTTCTTGCGTTCAACTTCTCAAACTTCGCTACCACAGACTACCCCAGCTGAAAACATACTATAGTGTGATGTATCCTCAGGCATACGTTCCAGAAAACTTTCGTTTAGCTGTGTTTCAACATTACCATTTGTCTCATCCAGGCATCAAAGCAACTGTGAAACTGATTTCTTTCAAATTCAACTGGAAAAATATGGAGAAGGTGTCGCCTGTCCTTAAAGAAAAGCAAGATATCGAGCACGCAAAATCTCCCATTTAAGAATTTCCAATAGTCGATCAACGATTCAGTGTAGTGCACATAGACCTTTTAGGACCACTACCATCGTCCGGTGGCTTCAGTTACTGCCCAATATGTGTGGATAGATTCTCAAACTAGGCCGAAGCTATTCCTGACCAAAACATTATATCGGAGACAGAGCAACAAGCTTTCTACAACAAATAGAAAACCCGGTTTGGACCACCTACTCAAATAATTACAGACCAAGTGAGACGGTTCAATCAGAACTCTTCTGTACGCTAGCCAAAGTACGTGGATGAAAACTGTCATGAACTACCAGTTACCATCCCCAAAGCAATGGCAAAATCGAGAGATTTCACCGCACTCCTAAAACAGCTATAAAAGCGCACTCAACTGACAAAAGTACCGAAGTATTACCAACCATTCTATTAGGACTCCGATGTACAGTCCGAGAAGACACCAACTCCTCTGTAGCTAAAATAGTGTATGGCACACGTCTCAGAATATCTGGTGACTTCATTATTGAACCATATTCTAAGCCATGCGTGGACCTGCCAACTGTTCTATGTGATTCTGTGTAATTAGCTACCACCCCCGGAGGCCCGGGTTCGATTCCCGGCTCTGCCACGAAATTTGAAAACCGGTACGAAGGCTGGAACGGGGTCCACTCAGCCTCGGGAGGTCAACTGAGTAGAGGTGGGTTCGATTCCCACCGCAGCCATCCTTGAAGTGGTTTTCCGTGGCTTCGCACTTCTCCTCCAGGTAAATGCCGGGATGGTACCTAATTTAAGGCCACGGCCGCTTCCTTGTCTATTCCTTCCAGTCTTCCCATCCCCTCACAAGGCCCCTGTTCAGCATAACTGGTGAGGCCGCCTGTGCGTGGTATTGGTCATTCTCCCCAGTTGTATCCCCGGCACAAAGTCTGAAGCTCCAGGACAGTGCCCTTTTTTTTTGCTAGGGGCTTTACGTCGCACCGACACAGATAGGTCCTATGGCGACGATGGGATAGGAAAGGCCTAGGAGTTGGAAGGAAGCGGCCGTGGCCTTAATTAAGGTACAGCCCCAGCATTTGCCTGGTGTGAAAATGGGAAACCACGGAAAACCATTTTCAGGGCTGCCGATAGTGGGATTCGAACCTACTATCTCCCGGATGCAAGCTCTCAGCCGCGCGCCTCTACGCGCACGGCCAACTTGCCCGGTGACAGTGCCCTTGAGGCGGTAGAGGTGGGATCTCTCGCTGAGTCCGAGGGAAAAACCGACCTTGGAGGGTAAACAGGTTAAGAAATAATAATAATAATAATAATAATAATAATAATAATAATAATAATAATAATAATAATAATAATAATAATAATAATTGTGACATTTTCTCAAACATAGTAACAAGTTATTAACGGATTTCCAGCTTTTTTAGAAGGAGGTGGAGTAGCCGCTTGACGACCGCTCCTGACGATAAAGATGTGCGGCATGTCGGGAACAAAGGTCACACTTGAGAAGATATCGAGTTGGCATTTGACGTTGTTATCTGCACAACCCCAGACACTGTTCAACCTTTCTACATCCACAAGTGTCTGGCACGGGAGGGAGGAAAGGAGACATTTTACAGCCAGCTTCCTTCCGCTTCGTAAGCATATTTTTAACACTCGAGTTACTCTAACTCCAAAACGAACAAGAAGATAATATATAGCCTCAAGAAAATTATTCCTTTTCGTCCTCTAAAAATGTAAGAAAGACACCAGGCTATCCAAATTGTCCAGGACGTCGAAACTAAATCATATCTGTGTCTCAGGGGCAGAAAGATGAATTACACTAAGGAAAATAGCTTTATATGTTCATTATCAAAACGTATGTGTACTGTTTATCATGCCAGGACTAGAAATCCTCAATGCAGATCAAATCTGACTAGGCATCTATTTCCTTTTAAAAAATCTTATTTCCACTGGATTTCATTGCCACGGTTCGCTCCCTTACACTCCACACCAGGCATAGGTAATGAAAAAACTATTAAAAGTCAAAAGCTCACTTCTCCACTACCAAAAATTTACGAATGTTTAGACCTATGTGGTAAAATACAGGTTTCAGAAAACATAATGTGTTATATCAGTTGAAATGGCGTATGGCTTTTAGTGCCGGGAGTGTCCGAGGACATGTTCTACTCGCCAGGTGCAGGTCTTTCGATCTGACGCCGGTAGGCGACCTGCGTGTCGTGATGAGGATGAAATGATGTTGAAGATGACACACACACCCAGTCCCCGTGCCATCGAAATTAACCAATGGTGGTTAAAATTCCCGACACTGTCGGGAATCGAACGCGGGACCCCTGTAACAAAAGGCCAGCGCGCTAACCATTCAGCCATGGAGCCGGACGTATATCTGTTAAAACCGAGCGAGTTGTTCGTGCTGTTAATGTCACGCAGATATGCGTGTTTGTTGTTTAAAGTGTCCTAACATCTAGGTCAGATATGAGCTTGCATTCGGGGAATAGTGGGTTCGAATTCCACCGTCTGCAAAAACATGACGATTTTATTTCGTGGTTTCCCATTTTCACACCAGGCAAATGTTGGGACTGTACCTTCATATTTTTTTTGCTACTTGCTTTACGTCGTTCCGACACGGACAGGTCTTATGGTGACATGGGACAGGAAAGGCCTAGGAATGGGGAGAAAGCGGGCGTGGCCTTAATTAAGGTACATTTGCCTGGTGTGAAAACGGGAAACCATGGAAAACCATCTTCAAGGCTGCCGACAGTGGGGTTCGAACCCACTATCTCCCGGATGCGAGCTCACAGCTGCGCGCTCCTAACCGCACGGCCAACTCGCCCGGTGTACCTTCATTAAGGCCACGGCCGCTGCCTGCCCAATCCCAGGCCTTTCCCATAACTCCGTTGCCGAAAACCTTCGATGTGTTAGAGCGGCGTTATATAAGTGGAAAATAAAAGCTTGTTAAGCAGCTGAAGATTTGATACATGAAGTGAGATTCACATCCATTCTTTTATGAACTGTTGAATTGTTTATAGATTTATTACTGAATTTCAGGGATAGATATATCATTCTCATAAATGAGTTTCGTAAGTAGCATAATGATTTCATACTGCCCAAAAGTCCACCTCCGTAGCGTAACGGTAATGTTATTAGCTGCCGTCCTCGGGTGCCCTGGTTCGATTCCCGGTACTGCCAGAAATTTAAGAATGGCAGGAGGGCTGTTATGTGGTTGAAATGGTACATGCAGCTCACCTCCATCAGGTGGTGTGCATGAAAAGAGCTGCACCACCTCAGGATGAGGACGCGAGTTTGCTTAGTGCCTCGTATTTCAAATTTAAAGTCTGGCTCCATGGCTAAATGGTTAGAGTGCTGGCCTTTGGTCACAGGGATCCCAGGTTCGATTCCCGCCAGGATCGGGAATTTTAACCATGAATGGTTAATTTCGCTGGCACGGGGGCTTGATGTATGTGTTGTCTTCATCATCATTTCATCCTCATCACAACGCGCAGGTCGCCTACGGGGGTCAGTTCAAAAGACCTGCATCTGGCAAGCCGAACATGTCCTCGGACACTCCCGGCACTAAAAAAGGTATACGCCATTTCATTTCACTGCACAAACACTTGTGAACACATTTGGAGCGAAAGCTTAAAAGCGGTTCACTGAATTCCAAATATCGGCTGGCTTGTTAGCATCTTGCCAGCTCGTTATTTATCACGATTCCGGAATGAAATCACAATGTCTCTTCCTTATAGAAAAATCAGTTTACGTTATCGTTGTTTGAAGACGAATACATCTGTAGTTTCAGAATCAGACTTGGCCTGGTGAGCGTTAAAAATCATGGAAGTTTTAAAACAGAAATAATTTCTGTTCTGAAGGGGGAGGAGGGCCACCTATTATTTGTTTAGCTAGTCTTTTCTTAAATAATTTGAAAGAAGTTGGATATTTAAAAATATCTCCGTTGGTAAATTATTCCAATCTCTCTCTCCTCTTCCTATACCGGAATATTGCCTCAATTTGTCCTCTTCAATTCCAAATTCATATTCACATTGTGTTCTTTCCTACTTTTAAAGATGCCATTCAGCCTCATTCTTCTACTAATGTTAATCCACGCCATCTCTCCACTGACAACTTAATCGAGCAGCTCGTTTCCTTACTCCCAAGTCTCCCCAGCCAAATGTTTGCAATATTTTCGTAACGCTACTCGTTTGTCGAAAATCACCCCGAATGAATCGTGCTGCTTTGCTTTTTTTCTACTTTCCATATCAAGTAATTCTGGTGAGGGTCCCGTGCACTGGAAACATACTCTAATTTGGGGTCTTACCTAGACTTGGTGCAGGCGTCATCACGTAGTTGCTCTAGGGAGCCGGTGTTACTTGCTCCGCTCGGGACGGGTGTTTGTCACGTGACAAGAGAGCAGCGGACAGGCGGGTTGCATACCGTGCCCGTACTATACCTTTGCGCCACTGGCCTGCAGTACGTACTACGTCATGGACTTCCCCTACTTCTTCCCCTGCTTGCTCGCTAAGCTGGCCACATTCCTCGAGAGCGGGGAGCAAACTGGCTCCGAAGGCATTTCGCTCTCGATTGACGATGCCTGACTTACAGTACATGCCCTCTCCTTTACATCCTTAATGCAACCTCTAAATACCCTCATAACCATATGAAGAGATATGCAACACTTATCCTCCTGTGGGTGGGGACAGTAGAATAACACTCACGGCATGCCCTGCTTTACATGATAGGCTATCACTTGCTGACGAGTTTGACCTTCTTCTTCAAAAGTCAGTCTTTTGGTTCGTAGGTGGTTGTAGAGCCCAATCTTGTAGCCGCAGCTTCAACAGCATTTATAAGATATGTTTGGATTGGTGGGGCTTGGCTTTGGAGTGTTGTTTCTTTTCAGAAGTTCCGGTTGTTTCCTAGCATTGCTCTTGTCAATTTCTGTTTTCCGACATTGTTGCTCAAAGCGCAGGGTTCCTTCCAAGATATTACGCCGCCATACTGAGCGATCAAGTATAGTAGCTTTCCAGTTGTCAGTTTTAATTTGACATTTCTTCATGTAGGTCTTTAATGTACAGTATTTTTGTGCCGCGTCTGTGATCCTCCGTGTCGTCTTTGACCATCCTTTTCCTGGGAAGAATTCGTTTAGGCAGACGGAATTCAGGCATGCGAACAATGTGACCTGTCCAACGAAGTTGGTGCTTGATGATTATGGCTTGAATACTAGCGGAATTTGCTTCTTCTAGAACACTAGTGTCAGTGCACCGATCTTGGCATTGCAATCTCACGATGCTTCTCATTCATCCCTGGTGATACGGGTGACTAAAAGGGGCCCCAGGACCTCTTAACTTCGGAGCGTGGGTTGGCAACGACAGGGCCCTTAGCTGAATCCTCGCATTATTTCCACCTACTTGTCCCAGGCTCCTATTCTATCCGACTTCCCTTCATCAACTCTCGTATTTTCTGACCCCGACAGCACTTTCACGTCGTTCATGGCCCTTGTCTTCCTTTGACGGATACCTTCATTTTTCGAAGTGTCGAACTACTCCTAATTTTTCCTATGGTTAGTGTTAATAATGCATCTGCTGGCGGGACCTAGTGTTCACACTGCAGTAGGTCTCCTGGTATAGGCTAGAGCAATTTTGTTACTTTCATTGCTCTGTCTCTGTCTGTTCCTTGGCTTTGACAATATGAAAGTGACTGAGGTATGAGCGATGCTAGTAATGTCATTCCTTATGCAGTCAGTCCCTGTTATGAATGGTGTGAAAATGTAGCTCATAGGGTCAGTTGGAGCATGCATTTCAGTGGGCTTTGCAAACTGATATGTAATAGCGACTTCTGCCTCGGTGAGGAAAGCAACGGGAAACTACCTCACTCCTCATTTCTCTAGTATGCCTCTTCAGTGATGCCTAGGCCATCTATGACAGCTGATGATGGAGCTGTTGAGGATCAAACCAGCCTTCGAGCTGAGTACTGAACATACATGCATACATAGTGTTAATAGTAGAGGGTGGTTGCCCAGTTATACTTCCTTTTAAAACGATAATCACTGCCACTACTACTGTAACCATAATTTACAATACCGTTTATGTGTTTACTCCAATTAAAATTTTCCCTATATTAACAACTAGGTACTTACAGTGAACTCTATGAGGTACTTTTACTCATCAACACGGTAATTAAGACTGAGAGGACTGTTTGACATACGTATTTCTTCTTGCTGGGAGTCATCTGTAAAGTCGCTTCACGAAATTAACGGTCTCGAACCAGCCAACCACGGTGTCAGACCATACAGACTTGACATATTTAAAAAGGTACAGAAGTCGAGGTAGTAAGAGGTTCCTCTTTTGTTTAAAAAAACAAGGCATAACAATCTGTAACTGGTACCAACATTTGGGCTGTTGAAACCCACTATCGGCAGCCCTGAAAATGGTTTTCCGTGGTTTCCCATTTTCACACCAGGCAAATGCTGGGGCTGTACCTTAATTAAGGCCACGGCCGCTTCCTTCCAACTCCTAGGCCTTCCCTATCCCATCGTCGCCATAAGACCTATCTGTGTCGGCGCGACGTAAAGCCCCTAGCAAAAAAAAAAAAAAAAAAAAAAAACCTTCTCGTTTTCTCTATATCGCTCTGAATGACGGACAAGGTTTGGAATTTCGTATATACAGGGTGAAGCGTAATTCGCGCACTCGGGCGTCACAGCGCGACTCATCAAATGCCAGCAATAAAAAAATGTCTCTTACAAATTTTCGTCTTGCGAGTATATCCGGTAGAAAACGGACGTTGAAGAGTAGCAATCTGGCAACACTGTAACCATATGTAGGGTAATTGCCGCTGTCAGCACGATCACGTCGTGCTGTACAGTTGGTGCAGTGGGTAGAGTTTTTGGTTGGCATGCAGGAGGTCGATGGTTCGATCCTGTGTTGAGGCGCATTTTTATTTGCTAATTTCCATCTGCATTACCTACTGTAATACAGTAAGACACCGTTTCTGAGGTCACATGTATCCTATATTTACAACATTTTGTAACGCTGAAACAACAAATACCTGGTTAGACTAAAAAGAAATAGACAGCTGAAACAAACAGGTTTCACATCTAGTAGATGAAGCGGTGCGAATAAATTCACGCCCACGACGTGGAAAGGGCGCCTTTCAAAGCTGACCAATGAAAACGACTGTTCGTCCATTTCTAGGATCGTAGTATGTAAGTGCAAATGGTTTCTAGAGGACGCGCTGCAATCGCTGTTGACGATTAAGATGCCAGATACCGTACCACCTGGACTACATTTACGAAATAAAAAACATACGCCTCAACCCAGGATCGACCACTCGACCTCCTGCATGCTAACCCAAAACTCTATCCACTGCACCAAGTGTACAATACAACTATCTTCTGCTGACAGAGGTAGTTACCCTACATGTGGTTACACTGTTGCCAGATTGTTACTCTTCAACGTCGTTTTTCTGCCGGATATACTCGCAAGACGAAATTTTGTAAGAGACATTTTTTTATTGCTGGCATGTGAGGTTTCGCGCTGCGACGCCCGAGTGCGCGAATTACGCTTCACCCTGTATAAATAGATAGCCATGGCTAAGGGACAAACAGAAGACTCTTTTGTCGATTAGGCCTCATGTGATCATACTCTACAGAACTGGTTAATAGCTTCATTGGTCCTGAGTCAGTTTCCCCCTTTCGATGCACTGTATTCCACACGTGCCAATTCCAAATAACATACAGATATCTCTGAAAAACGATTCGTTAGATGCAAATAAATTAATGGTTATCAACTTGAGTTTCATTTATTAAAAGACATATTTATGATTAGGGCCCGGATATTTATGCAGTAATAGGTTAGAATGCGAACTTACTGAAACGAGAAATAAATAGAGTCAACCTGCACGATGGTAATGCTATAAGGCTTTCCCAAGCAATAGGAGTTCGGCCCATTAAAACCCCTAGAATTTATGTTACTCCCACTACATTACGTTAGAGCGGGCTAGTCGACATTTAGTAACAAAATAACTTAGTGGGAAATGTCGACTAGCCCGCTCTAACGTAATGTAGTGGGAGTAACATAAATTCTAGGTGTTCTAATGGGCCGAAACCCTAATGTAGATGCAAACCTCTTAGCAATACCGTCGTGCGGGTAGACTCTACTTATTACTCGCTTCAGTTTGCATTCTAACCTATTACTGCATAAACATCCGGGCCCTATTTATGATCATTTGCTTTTCCCAAAGAGAAATTGTGACATCCTTCGTCCTTTCTTAATACGTTTGTCCTCCAGGGTTAGCTTTTCCTTCGGAATCAGCAAGGGATCCGATCTCTACCGCCTCAAGGGCAATGTCCTGGATCGTAAGACTTCTGGTCCGGGAATAAAACCTGGAAGAAGGACGAGTACCGCAACCAGGAGGCATGACCTGTTATGAAGATTGGAAGGGATATACAAGGAAGATGGAAAGGCGGTGGCCGTGGACTTAAGTTAGGTACAATCCAGGCATTTGCCTGGAGGAGAAGTGGTAAACTAAGGGAAACCACTTCGAAGATGGCTGAGTTGGGAGTCGAACATCTCCCTCTACTCAATCGACCTTCCGAAGGTGAGTGGATCCCATTCCAGTCCTCGTAACACTTTTCAATTTTTCTTACCAGAGCTGGGAATAGAACACACGTCTCCGCAGGCGGCAGCTAATCACAGTAACCACTACACCACAGAGGCGGACCACACCCGTTTTTCGCTTGGTGAAATTCACAACCGGACTTACTGGTTGATGCTGCCCTCGTGAGGTGCTAAAGTAATCATGCCGCGCGGCAAACAGTCAGTGTAACTCTGGACTTTGGTATGGTGGCACGTCAAATGTTTTACAAATAGATGGCAAAATATCAAATAGTAAACATTTGAAAAAAATGTGGTGCGAAGAACTGGGAGGGTAATACTGCTCGAGCCTCAGCTGCACACATCTACTGGTCTGGTGAAGGAAGTTGATTTGATTGCAATTTGGAAATAAAATGCCAACAATAACATTTTCAAATCCATACTGACGAGATGCTTTTCTTATTTTATTTTTATGTTTCACAATTTGTTTTACGTCACACCGACATAGACCGGTGTTATGGCGACGATGAGACAGGAAAGGCCTAGGAGTGGCAAAGAAGCGGCCGTGGCCTTAATTAAGGTACATCCCCAGCATTTTCTTGGTGTGGAAATGGAAATCCACGGAAAATCTTCTTCAGTGCTGCCGACAGTGGGGTTCGAATCCACAATCTGCCGGGTGCAAGCTCACAGCTGCGCGCCCGTAACCGGACGGCAAACTTGCACAGTGTTTTTTTGTCCAACTTATTGGCTGAATCGTCAGCGTTAAAGTCTTCAGTTCAGAGGGCTCCGGGTTCGATTCCCGGCCGGGTTGGGGACTTTAATTGCATCGGATTAATTCTTGTGGGGTGGGGCTGGGTGTTTGTGTTTGTTTCAACACTTTCATCTTCATATTCAGACAACGTATTTCACTACCAAAAACCACAGAAATACAAAATAGCGATTACATCCCTCCATATAGGTTTTGCGTCAGGGAGGGCATTCGGCGGTAAAAAAATCATGGCCAAATCCACACGTGCGACGTAGTAGAAGAAGTAGATGCTTTTTTCCATACAGTACTCATTACGTGGTAGGTATTCTACGTCGAAACATGCTGCTGATCTCCCACGCACCACACAGCCCCGTTCGATTTTTTCTTTAGAACCTTTAGAGCATAGATTTGTGTGCACAGCAAACGTTTAATGACAAAATACTTAATATATGATTTTGTACACATAATAGTGGGATTGTAATTATATGGCAATGTTTCTAGAAAAGAATGATTGCTACCATTTTGAGCTTTTCTTCCTGTGTATGGAACATTGACTGAAATATATAATTATATTACGATTAATATTAAAATTTAAATACAACAGCTGACGTGTAAAATGGAATATATTTTACACATAACCGAATACTATATTCTTCAAAGGTTAAAAGTAATATCCCTTTGACAACCTAGACTCGTTTCTTATTTTTCACATTTTATCAACATTTGAAACATTACTACTTCTTCTTGCTTAGAAAAACCCTATTACAGCAATATTTGAGGCTAAAAGAGAGTTGTATTCACAGGGTGTTTACGTGGCTCCTGATGATGGAAAATGAGCTCTTTAGTACTGCTAGAACAATGTTTGATATAGAATTCTCCTTCCAGCCAAATACCTTGTAAAAACCGGTGAAGAAGTATGAAATATTTCCTCTTACTACGATCAGAGGTCCGATGATGTAAATTGTGTCGAGGTGGTACTTTTCTTTGTAGAATGGGATCGTGTCTTTTTATGATGATGATGATGATGATGATGATGATGATGATGATGATGATGATGATGATGATGATGATGATGATGATGATGATGATGATGATGCTTGTTGCTTAAAGGGGCCTAACATTTAGGTCATCGGCCCCGTGTCTTTTTATATCCGTTTCATTTCCTTATTCACTTTTTCAGGTTGAATTTCATGGGACTCGAAGCCGTTGCTTGTGTCTATGAAAACCCTCCCTATAACCACTCTTGAAAGCTAGAATTTTTCTCTTCGGATTTATGCCTTCTGTTGCCACAAAGTATGCTTATTCATAGACTATGTAATGTCACAGAGCATTGGTTATTAGTGAGTTGGCAATGCCGTTAGTGACGCGCAGCTGTGAGCTTACATTCGGGAGGGAGTGGGTTTGAACCCCACTGTCGGCAGTCCTGAAGACGACATTCTATTTTCACTTTCATTAATGGTACCAAGAGGCTCATAATCGGATTTACAGTACTTTTCCATGGCATCAGTACCCTCTGAGTTAATGGTATTAATTTTGTTTTCTTCTAAATGGAACTACACTGTTTTCTGCACTTAGCCTTAAACCTACAAACATTACGAATTCACCGTGATTATTTTGTAAATCGAACAAATACTTCTGGTATTTGCCATCCGGGGACTGCCCTGTTCCATTCTCGCTACGCATAAAACATGAGCTAGCTATTGACGCACATAGTTGCTAGGTATTCGCTCTACTGTTCTCATAAATATACTATGATAAAATGTATGATTTAACACTTTTAATATCACAGCAGGTAACAGGTAAAAGAAATGCGGATCTGCGACGGCTATTATGTGACAGCATTATTATTCTGACGTGATATCATTCTCAGACGATATTGAGTTTAATTAAGGCCATAACCGCTGCCTTCCCAGTTCTAGCCTTTTCCTATTCCATCGTCACCGTAAACTCACCTGAGTTAGTGCTAACACTAGGAAAAAAGGATAAACCATACATGATTGATGTCAGGAAGGACATCTACCCGTAAAACTGGCGAAATCGACATGCGTGCCACGGATCGCAAAATATCCCCACGGAGTTGTGGGTAAAATGGTAAAGAAAGAAGGACAGATATTAATAAACAAAAAGAATGAATAAGACCTAGTATGAATGATTTAAAGAAATGGAACTAGTGGACGTGACTATTATTATAAGAAGACGTACAGCTGGACAATAACCTTTCCTTAATTCTAACCAGAAGGGAAAGGAACAAATAGACCGATTCCTCGAAGAATGAATAGGGAAGTCCCAGGCTGGCAAATGAAGCATGTTTGAATACATGACATTTCCCTGGGAAGTATTTGATCGATTTTCAAAATAACAATTACGCTGAATTCATAATATTTGTAACCTTAAGCCTAGGTGTAGAAAGATGCGTAGTCCATCTAAAATCAAAATGTGTACCATTATCTCAGAAGTTATTGCAAGTGAAAACAAAATGTCAGTAACTAGAACGGTAGGAAAGTTATTTGGGGAGGTGTACATATTCAGATGAATAACCCTGTAGATGTGTCTTTGACATTTTGTACAACATATCACATGGCAAAGGATACACACATAACCGAAGTCCTTAACACATTGACTGGCGTAAGTGTTGTTTCATTTCTGACATGAGTCATACGTGTATTTTTCGAATAGTTTTTCGAATAGTAACCAAACTTTTGATTGTTCTTCCGCTCACACATCGCCAGTAGTAAATAACTTCCATAAGTATTGTATTGCTCCCGGGTCGAACACAGACTCTCTGGATTAGTGCGTCTTAAACAACCTTCATTTTCATAGCAGGTTTCTAGGTATTGATACATCTTTCTCACTAGAATTGAATATGCCAAAGGCTGGTTTACAATTTCAGTGTATTTTATACTGGAAACAGAAGAATGTTTGACTTAAAGCGAAGCTACTCGAGAGAGTCCCAGGCAGAGAAGCGGGACAGATGAATCGCTACAGAGAATATTTCAATATTTCTCTTAGGATGTAGGGTTTGAATATCCATTGGCAGGAATATGCGTCCCATTTGAGGGCCAAACGCTTGTGGGGTGATATCGAGCTGTCTGCACCAATTTAATCACGCTCTGCTGAGCAGTCCCCACGCTGCAAGCTCAACTCCTGGATCACTCTACGGGAGTAACCTTGTCTGTAAAGTCAGTGAGACTTATACTGTGTCAAATATTCTATGACCTTCACACGTCACCCAACTTGGGGAAACCAGGTCAAACGATATAATTATTCCTTTTGATGTCAAAGTACTTATTATTAATAATTACTCTCAAAAGTTAAACAGTAATGGGATGTAAATGAAATGTTTGTCCGACTCGTTGGCTGAATGGTCAGCGTACTGGCCTTTGGTTCAGAAGGTCCCGAGTTCGACTCCCGTCCGGGTCGGGTATTTTAACCTTCATTGATTAATTCCATTGGCCTGGGGGCTAGGTGTTTGTGCTGTCCCCAACATCCCTGCAACTCACACACCACACATAACACTCTCCTCCACTACAATAACACGCAGTTTCCTGCACATGGCAGATGCCACCCACCCTCATCGGAGGGTCTACCTACAATGGCCGCACTCGGATAGAAATAGCCACACGAAATTATTTATAATGAAATGTTAATAAAGTCAACGAAAAATTCATACTGGTCATTAAAGATTGTCTGGATTTACAGAAGAAACAGAATTATGAGAAAAAATTGAATAATAGTTGGTTACAGAGTTGCTTCGTTTGAAATGTCACTGTATAGCATCATGAAGATCAAATGAACAGAAACGGTAAAATAACACTAAATAGAAGTAGAGCAATGTATGAATTAGGAATTCCGGATCTCTTACCAAATTTCAGTCTTATTGGTCTACTAGCTTTGGCATGACTAAGCAAGAAACAAACAGGAACCACCTCATTTTAAACCGAAAATTTCAAAATAAAAAAATCGCAAATATTATACTTTTGAACGGATTTTGAAAGAAAACATAATTATTAGTGACACGATGAGTTCCTCCGACAACAGTTGTGCAAAATCTCATTAAAAAATCGGCCAAGCGGTTTAAAAGTGATGTCGTTTCGGAAGGCAGAGTTGTAGATTTCATTTAAGTTTTACAAGTTGTATAGAAAACTAGCAAATGTATCCGTCCTCCGCTACGGTATTCTATATTGTATTCGAATATCGAAGTAAATACTGTACATGCAGTAAATATGATTGTTTTAAAATTGCAAGTATCTTAGCGTGAACCGAGAAACAGCACGGGCAGGTCCCCATACGTTGTTTCCAGTGTAAAGTATTTATCAAGGATTCGTGATGATAATGGCAGACTCACTTGCTTACTGCCATTCACAATTGAGTTGGGAAGTTTATATTATAATTGCAGGCCCCATTGCCTACTGAGCGGCCGCAGTCGATATGGGGAGTTTTCGTTACAATAGCAGGCCCCTATCCTACTTCCAGTTAGATTACAGTTGAGGAGTTTTTATCATAATGGCAGGCAACTTCCCTACTACCAGTCAAAATTGAGTTGTGCAGTTATCATTAAAATGGCAGGCCTCTTTTCCTACTGCCAGCCAGCTTACTGCCAGTCACACGAATTTGGTGAGTTTCCATGAAAATAGCAGTCCACTATGCCTAATGCCAGTCACATTTTAGATGGGTACATTTGTTTACAATGGCGGGTACCCTTGCCTACAGCCAAACACAGTCGGGTAGGGGAGTTTAAAAAAACTGCATGCTCCCTTGCCTTCTGCAAATCAAATCGAGAAGTGAATTATTCATTACAGTGGTAGGCCTTCCTTACCTAATGCCAGTTACACAGGAGTTGGTGAAGGATCCCATTCCTACTGCCAGTCAAAGTCGGTGTGGGGAGTACTGATTACAATAGCAGACACACCCTTTCTCCATCGTTACAAATCGATATCAGTGAATATATAGGTCGACATACGATAGTATATGCTTTTTACAATATTGCAGACCTTCATTTACAGATGAACTGCTGCTAAACGGTACGTCATATCGACAAAGGATTGTATAAGACGCCGGATATAGCGGCCTATGTGGCTGGTCTTATGATATCCCATCTCTCCATGGGTTAGATTGAGTTAGAAATGTTAAATAGGGTAACATTTGTGTAAGATTATCTCACATTGCATTATTTTTCGGATAATTATGTGACAGCTACATACCGGCATGATGCATATCGAAACCTTCCTCGGTATGAGTATACTCTAAATATGAAGTTTGGCTGTGATGGTGGAACAAACGGATGAATTGGTTCGTTCTTGTCATAAGCCATTCCACTTCTCATTCCTTATTTAACTGCGTCATTTGATGGACTCTAATCCCTTTGTTCCTTGAAGTTTAACTTAATATTTGCCGCATTGTGTATTCCTTTACTTCTACCATTCAGATCGTGAACTTCGTACGCATTGTTCCCAAATGACCGATGTATAACAAATGGTCCATCGAATAAATGTATGAACTTTGCAAATACTTTAGTGGATACATTCGAGATTGCTGGCTTCTTTACTAATATAAGGTCTGATTTCCCACACGTCTACTCGTGTTTTTAATAACTATGAATTTTGAATTTTTCTTTGCGTTTTCAACATTTTCCTAGTTTTTCTATAGATAAGTTAACATTCTTCTCCTTCCGTCTGGTAATCTTGACGTCCATTTTCGTTCGTCTTCTTCTCTTCTGGCCTTTGTCTTCACCTTCGAATATGGTTCGTTCTCTTCATACGTATTTGCTTGCCATTCCTCTGAAGTGATCTTTAGTTTTCTTACGGATCGTTTGGTAAGTAAGGTGCTATCCTCAAGTAAATGGATTTCTTCCTCTTCTTCATGCAAATCTGCCCTATGCATATTTATATGATTCTGCATCTGCAAAATTTCTGCTAGAACTATCTTGGTTTCCATTTTTCTTCTTTTTCTTTGTCTCTCCTCCATTCTCGCAATTTGCTTCAGCTGCTTTCGTTGCCAATCTTTTCGTATGTCTGGTTTTCCTGGTCTTTCTCTTCTTATTTCTTCTCTGAATAGCTCTCGTCGTTTCTCCTCTGGTTGTTCAATTAATTTTAGTAGTTTTTCTTCTCGGTTCTCAACATATTCTTCTTTCTTCTCCTCCGGTTTCTCAGCTTCTTCTTGTGATGATCCTTGTTGATCCTCATGTTCTTCTTTCTTCTCCATTCCTCCTTTAATTTCGGCTCTCCATTTATCTATAGTGTTAATGATCTCGTTCGCAGTTGATCGTACTTTCAAGATTTCCTCCTTTATCTCCTGCTTCATCTCCTCCATCATCTGCTTCTCCTTCTCTTCTTGTTTACTAATGATTTCTTCCTTCATCTGCTTCATCTCCTCCATCATCTGCTTATGTTTCTCTTCCTGTTTACTAGTGATTTCTTCCATGAATCTCTTATGTCTCTCTTCCCTTTCTTGCTTCTCTTTCTTTCTCTCTTCTTCCTGCCTCTTCTCCTTCTCCTCTCGTTCCTGTATTTCTTTCTGTTTTCTCTCTTTCTCTTCCTGTTCTTCCTTCTGTTTCCTCTCTTTCTCTTCCTGTTCTTCCTTCTGTTTTCTCTCTTTTTTTCCTGTTCTTGCTTCTTCCTCTCTTCTCGTTCTTCCTTCCATTTCTGCTCCATTCCTTCTATCATTTCTTTAAAGGCTTGCACTATTTTCCGTCGTTCTTCTTTCTGCTTTCTTTCCTTCTCTTCTTGTTCTTCCCAATATTTCTCCTGCTTCTTCTTGTACTCTTCAAATTGTGTTCTAAATTCGCTTAACGTCGACATCTTTACTTTTACGTATTATTTCCGAGCTCTCTATTATTTCAGATAATACTCTAATTCTGCCCTAATTTCTCTATAGTTCAATATTCACAAATATTCTTATCCTTAACTCACTCAACTGTACTGATACAATGCTTAAATATAGGCTTAACTACTCTGACTAGGCTTTGCTTACGAGGATGACCCAATTACTCCATGAAATATGAAACATTTACCCTAATGACGAAGATTCCAAATCTTAATTCTGGCATAAATAATTAAAAAGGTTCAAATAACTCAATTTCTTACCATCTACTTCCTATATCTAAGTTATTTCATAATAAATTGTGACTAACATATTAGCAACATCTCTTAGATTCACTTACAATGTTTATATTTACAGTTATAATGTCTTCATATTCTACCTCAGCTTCCTCTAAACAGAAATTCGATTGTTTCCAGCCGTCCTGAGATGTTTTCTTCATCTCATCCATCCGTCTCTCTTCTCTCTTATTTCTGATTATTATTATTATTGGGCATCTACTCGACTTCACAGTCCATTGTCCTCCTGTGTTTTCTTCGATCCCAATATAAAAATTTATCTGGTCAAACGACAACTTCTTTTACCAGATATAACTAAATTTTGCACGATACCTCCATTTTTACTCCATCACCTGGTCCATACATTCAAAATCCTCTGTCAAATCAATTCCTAAGATACCTTTCCTTGTTATCAAGGCTCTCTCAGTAAAATTTTTAAAACTGCCACATGTTTGCGTAATTCTACAAGACTCGACAACTCCATTTTCTGACCTTAATGCCTTTCTCTTCATTATGAATATGACGTAGCATCACATGTACATGGTCTGATGACCAACGTCTCTCTCCCACGGTGTTTTTCTCTTGAATTACTCCACTGTTGCGGCATCAATTACTACATGTTTTTGTCAACTCTACTCCCACGGTATCTTTCTCTATTTGCCACACGTTACTCCCACGGTGTCTTTCTCTTGAATTGCCCTACTGTTGTGGCGCCAATTTACTACCAGTTTTGGCGACACTTTGCTCCCACGGTGTCTTTCTCTATTTGCCACACGTATGGGCGACAATTTACTACATGCACCAACCCGCGTCCAGGTGGGATACACGAGTATCCTGACTAGCTCTTAAATAATAATTTCATCTGCCAAATATTCCTGGGTTGTGAGTTCCGCGTGAGAAAGAACACCGATGGCCTACGGTAAATCCCAACCTACGTAGATGAACGTCTTCAACTCGCTATTAGTCGGTTACCGTACATGTATGATACCAGAATTTATCGTAAAATTCAGACTCTCGTGGCTTGTCAAGAATTCAGTACATGTCATCATCATAATCGCAATCAAATTAGTCATTATAGGCTTATATCTAGTACTTATTCTAAGTAGACATTGAAAGAATTTAATGTTTCTATTACTCAGTTTTTATTCATAAATTTGTCTAAGTATGAGTTGAAATAAACGTAGATTATCTTGAAAAATCATTTACATTACGGCTGGTTTCCTATGCAATCAGCTTCTAAATATTGTAATGACGTTGCCTTGAAGAAAATAGGTTTAGGAAAATCTCAAACAAATAAATGAAATTAGGCCTCATTCATCTGTATCCTAGTTCTGGCCTGTCAAAGACTTGTATTATAACTAAGTAATATCCAAGGGATTCAAATGAAAAGAAAAATAAATAAATTATATAATCAAGTAAAATTATTCAACATAATTGTGAAACTTGGATAATTGTAATAATTGTAATAATTAGAATGATTGTAATGATTGGATGCATCCAAAAGATTCAAGTAAAATAAGCTATATCCCTACTATATACAATGTTCAAATTGCAATTAAAAATGCGGAAAACGCAAAGAAAATGGTCAATAATTATTCAATCAATTAATTAATCAATTAATTAATTAAGATTTGGAATCTCTCAATATTAAGTTCAGTTGCTTCTCAAAATTATTAAAATTCACTCGTCTGAACCTAAATTCACATGCAATTACAGAAATGCATATCACTCGGTTGAAACACTTCACATCAATGTCCACGCACAGTAGAAAAATCGTGTGAAATTAGGGATTTTCTCTATTTGAGGTTCCAAATTATTCAACGTTTCATATTTCGTGCTAGTTGGCCTCCATATAAGCAAATCTAAGTCCACTTTAAGTCGTAAGCATTCTCAAATTAATTCCATCGTAAGGCTTATATGGCTAAATCATTCAATTATTATTTTAATTCATGGTTAAAATTCAGTTAAAGTGCGTATATGACTTAACATAACATTACCAAGTGTATTTCAATTAATATTCCAACGAATAATACCATGGGTGGAAAAATTGACACATAGGAAGACTCTATCCTCATCTAAAATCCACATATGAAATTCTAAGTTACCAGTGATGTCTTATATTGCTCCCATAAAATCATAAGTTGAATGGCCGTAAGTGAGAATATATGAAAACAGTCGTAGATATGTCAGTGAAGGCCTAGATATTGACGTAAGTGACTCTCGGCTCTTCTGAAGATCCTACTTGCTCAATTAATTCTATAGTGATGGCATTAAGATCGTATCTTAATCTGTATCATATATATATTAGGGAATAAAATAGCAATCAGAAACAGTACGTTTCAATACCTATACCTTAGCATGTGCAACCTACACATACTACCATCTCTCGAAGAAATACTATGACCAACTTCCTAAATAACAGTAACTATCACCATCAAAATACACTAGCAACTCATATGCTAATTACATTCACCATTTAACACTTCCATTATCGCGTAGCATTTATAATCGAAACACTCGTTTCATCAAAATACGCAACATATGTGCCATAACCTACACACATATAAATCATTATCATTACTGTCATAGTATCAAAGAAACAGCACATCGTAACCTTAAAATTGTGCCACTATATTTCATTGTAACACTCCCTAAATACGATCTTTACGCTTGCTATTTGTTAAAACCATCACGCATATAAATATTACCTTCCTCTTAATACTCTAACACTTCACTGACAACGAATTATGAAAAATATCAATCACTTCTCCACTATCATATTGACAAACTTACGAACGGCATTCACTGGTATTTTAACGCCTATGTTTGGAATTTACGGTAACTTTGGATGAATACCTATTTCCTTGAGAGCACACTCGTATATTAACTACGCACATTATATATTAACCAAAAGAATAAGGTTTTCTACTTACGACACGACTCAAATGGGGACTTATCTTTGCTTATTGGATTTTTGACTTCCATCTCGCTGTTGATCGTCATGGGATGGTAGGCCTCGCTCCATGGTTCGGCTTAAGGAATAAGGGTTCATCTCGTAATCACAGCTGACTATTGTCCTCCTGGATCATCCATCTCGTCAAGCGTCACCATAGCCAGAGTAGTCTTTGCCTCAGCTTCTTAGAACTTCATGTTGGTCTTCATTGCGTCAAGGACAGAATAACACAAGGCATTAGTTGATTTATACATGGTAATCTGCTTAGTGATGTTAATGTGATCAATATATTTGCTTTCTGGTCCGTCTAATTTGCCTACAAGACTCTAAATATTGTCTTATTTCAAACTGCCTTGCTCGCCGAAACGTTGTGAAATTTACGTGCTTTTAGAATTGCACTCTATTTTCCGTTTAATTCAGCTCTCTTGACGTTGTGCAGTATCGGGCAAATAAAATGTTCCGAGCCCAACCGTGACGTAGTACAACTCCAACTTGACGTTTCTTATCAGCTGGTCTTTAATCTCACGTATATGTCAATCACAGCTGATGTCTTGCGGGTTATCGTAAATTTGATCTTATCTCCAACAGTTGATTAAAGACTCCGATTAGTAGTGGGTTTCTTTACGCGATTCCGTCTTTCTACGATGCAGTGCTCAATTGATACTTTTTTCTAATGGAAGACTTTTTTTTAATAATCAATTTAAATAATCCGCTCTCGTCATTCTTTCGCACCGCCTTCTAAAAGTGGTTCTCTCCGTGATTGCCGGTTGAATTTATTGTCTCTTTAGCTCGTACCGCTGTTAATTGCTTTTATACTGATCCGTTAATAGCCGAAGCGCCATTTTTGTTCCAAATACAGCAACTATAGAACAGTGAAATGGCACACTATATCACTGTGAATGGAAAGATCCTAATTGAATGATATTTTACAATACAACCACATCACGTTGTCTGACAGATTGCTTTTCTTCTATTGACAGCTGATTACTGCAGCCCTGCTATTTTCAGGCTGAATATCAATCGACTGGAGTGACTCCTGGAGTGTCACGATAGCAGGAGTGTTACAGATAGCTATTATAACTGTTTGTGAGTGATCGCTCTGGCTCTGGGTTGCGTTCAAGGCTGTCGGACTCCAACGGCAAAAATAATTACCCCTATCCCCATAGAGGGGGGGAGGCCGTCAGGAAACACTGCGCTCTTCTGCTAATCTACTAAGAGTAAATGTGAATTGCCTGTTTTGATTTCGTTGGTTTGCTATAATTGCTATTTTGACGCACGGGCATAATTTTCGCGGCAATCTGCACACCTCGCCGGGTCCTAGATACCTTACAATCGGTGTGGTGTTGGTGATCTCCACAGTTGCGGCGGGTAGCACCTGTGCACTTTTCAGCACGATCGTTTATTTTGAGGCTAAATTTCACTCCAAACAAACACAAAACAATCACACACGCACATGCACATACGCACGCTAAACCATCACCTCTCCCTCCTCTCTTCATTCACAAAACAATTCCCCAACCAGACATTTTAGACACTACTTCAGTCAGCCTAAAATTCCCTTGCAAAAGAGATACTCCCTTCCATCGAAGAGATTACTCACGTATTCCATAATAACTCCAAACGTATCTGTTGGCCAGAGAGTGGGTCTTACCAACTGGGTGACTCATCTCACTTTTCAGATGGGAAATTAAATCACGTAAATAGTTTGCTGACGAGATGTAGTGTTTACAGTGCACTATGTATTCCGGTGTAGGCTATAATAAATTGACCTGTCCCATTCTCATCCTTGGCGTTGACAATATGAAGGTGACCGAGGTATGAGCGATGCTAGTAATACTTTCCTTATGCAGCCACTCCCTGTTATGAATGGTACGAAATTATCGCTGATAGGGTCGGGTGGTGCGTGCATTTCAGTGGCCTTCGCAGACTGATATGCAATAGCAACTTCTAGCTCGGTGAGGAAAGCAACAGGAAACTATCGCACTCCTAATTTCCCTAACATGCCTCTTCAAAGACGTATAGACTGTCTATTGCATCTGTTGGCAGAGCTATAGAGTATCGAACCAGGCTCCGGGCTGAATTTTGTTTTCTTAAGTTCAACTCTTGTTAATTCTTTGTCCACCCATTCACCCTAGCAACTCCTTTCACCTCTGTAAGTCCCGAAATTCCTGTACGAAGTGGTAGCAGGGAGTGGTTGAATGTGCCTGGACACAGGTCCTTTTTCGGCTTTCTTTAAAATTTGGAAGTGAACGCTAGGAATTTTTCACTTTTCCGATTTTTCAAAATTTTGTGAAAAATTTTGGTCATTATATCTAGTGCTAGAGGGTTCGTGCTCCTATGTACTTGCTAAAGGAAGAACTTATTTATGAATTAATTATTAGAAAGGTTCAGTTGCGACAGATTCGTCCAGGTTACAGGACTCTTTAGAATTACCTATTTTTAATCCTGTTTATGGAGAGAAAGACGTTGGTGACGCTTTATCCACGATCACCACCAATATTGCTGACCTCTCTTCTGTTCTGAGTTTTTTAAGGAGGTGAACCCTCCGATAGCCAACTTAAACGTGTTCAAGCTAGGCTGTTTCACTTTTACGACAGAGTGGGGGGTATATTGTCCCTTAAACTCAGTGATCAGTATTCTAGGATGGCTAACTCCCTGGATGAACATATTTCTCAGCTGTCTAATAAAGTTATTAAATTTTTGTCTGGGTCTGGAGTGGGAAGTGTAACTATGCTGCCCCATTGCATGTCAATCCAGAAGAGGAACCGAAGAATTCGTCAGATAGTGAGGAATTAGTCGTGCAAAAACAAGCTCCTGCCTTATCCGAACAAATGGTCAACCCTGTTGGTAATCCATAACATATTCCGCCATTTTTCATTAGTAATGCCGCTTTCGAACCTCCTCAATCTCCCGCTCCCTCTCCGGTCATATGTCCAAGCATTAGTAGCTTACCCCACCCTTTAGCAATGTTGCTCAAAGGGATTTCGAAGTTTTCCGTGAATTCAACAAGATTTCTTGTAGAATTCCGGGACTATTGTATGGTGTTTGCCCTGTAGCATTCACAAATCTTGCAAATAATCTATCCTTACACAGTTGGTGTTCTCTCAGATAAGATCGTGAAGGTTATATTGGAAAGGATTTCTATTGAAAAACTTCATGCTCACCTGTTGGCAAACTTTCTTGTTCCAACTCGGGTCCTATCTCTGGTACCCACGGCAATAGAATATGACTAGAGTACCCGGTTGAGTCCTCTCAACTATCTGTTTCTCAAGGCTCAGCCCAGTTTAATTCTGGTATCGTATGTTCTGAAGAGGTAAGACCCCCTAAAACATCCTTCAAAGGTCCTAACGAATGCCTCTAAATTGCCTCCGATACTCCAAGATTCGTGTCCTTCATCTAAATTGAGATAAATAACGAACCGGTCACGGCGCTTTTAGATTTCGGAAGTATTGTGCCCATCATTTCGGTAGAATTTTATTCCAAGCTGAAGTACTGTTGTAAATTTCCTGAATATGTTTCTTCTTCTTAAAATGTGTTTCTGCTAACTCTTCTACACTATAAATTGTAGGATATATCCATGCCAAATTCGTATATCATTATTTACGTGGAAATCTAAGTTATTAGTTGATAAAAATTTGACCTGCCCCATGATATTAGGGGCAGATTTCATGTCACATCCTGGTATCGTGCTCGACCTTCAAAGTAAATCCTGCACATTCAAACTTAGGAGTAATTTCCATATACCTCCTTTGAAAAGTAATCTGTAGCGATTTCTATTATTTCGCCTACCCAGAGTGAGATGTCCTTAGACTTTAGGTGTCTTACTGAGGATAAGGCTGTTTGCATACGTAAATTATGTCAGTCATTTCTCGATCTGTTTTCGGAAAATCTAGGTGTGACTGACTTAACTGAAAACAAGATTTAGGTTACGAATTCGATCCCTGTAAGTTTTCCTCTTTACAGGTTATCTCCGCCTGAAATGAAGGCCCTCAAGGAAAGTATAGCCCAAATAATGAGAGATGGCAACACTCGACTCTCCAAGTCGGCGTATTCTTCACCCAGTTTTCTGGTGCTAAAACCACAAGGCGGCATCAGGCCAGTAGTTGATTACAGGGCGCTGAATCGTAAAATCGTCCTACATTCACTACCCCTTCCCGATTAACACTCATGTTTTTCTTGGTTTCGTAAAGCTAAATTTTTCACCATATTAGTTCCGTAAGAATCGAAATATCTGACTGCTTTCGATACTGACTGGAACCTGTATGAAAATAACCGCATGCCTTTCGTGTTCCCCACGGGTGCAGCGGTTCTCACTAGGCTGTTAGATAGAGTCTTCTAAGCTCTAAAACGCCTTCGTAACGCAGGTTTGACGGCTTAGCTGTCGAAGGTATCCTTTGCTAAATCATCTATGCCTTTCTTGGGCATATTGTTTCACCTGATGGAGTTTCGGTCAATCATTCCAGAACTCAAGCCATCCATAATTTCAGGCCCACCAAGGATGTTAAATTTCTTTAGGAAATTCATCCCGAACTCCTGAATCTTCTTGGCAGGAAAGGTGTTAAATTCGAATGGGGCCCGTCTCAACAAGCAGCTTTCAAGGATTTGAATTTAACCTTCTGTAACGTCCTGGTCTTGGCCATGCCCGATTCTACTAGCACATATTTCACAGACCGACGCATCTTCATCTGCACTTGTTTCGGTTCCTCTTACAAAATCTGAACTCGGAACTTGCATTGCCTATGCGTCCCGGACCTTGTCACCTCAAGAGGCCAAATACTGTACGATTTAGAAGGACTAGAAGTGCTCTTTGCCTTAGAAAAAATTCGTCTTTACCTGGAGCATGTTGAATTTGAATTAGAGACCGACAATCAGGCTCTGAGGTGGGTTTTGGTTAGGTCCCGTCGTACCGGGCGAATCTCCCGTTGGGCGATTAGGATTTCAGCGTTTCAGTTCTACGTGTTACACATTTGGGGATCTGAGACTGTGGTCGCAGATTGATTAAGCCGATTTTTTCCGGCGATTGCGTTTCTGTTGATTCGAAGCATGGCCTTTGCCTTCTATTTCCATACCTCCTAATATAAGTGCCCTTCTAACAGACTCCCTATGCTATATCATGACACAGCGGAATACCAACCTGAAGATCCGCTGCTGGCTCTTGTTATGGAAACCCTTTATTCTGAGAAACATGTTGTCCCTTATGTTCTGAGCAACGGAGTATTGTGTTGCCCTTCGAGCCACGATCAGAAAATGGAACTTTCCGTTCGAACAGTGATGGTACCTATGATTTTCAAGTATTATCATAAGATCCAATTAAGAGACATCTGGGCATTTATAAAACAGAGAGAAGTAAGGGAAATATTTATCTGGAAGAGTACGGACGACGAGATTAGGGAACTGGTTGAAGCATGTAAGTCCTGTTCGATTAGCAAGCCCACGTAGTCTACCAAGGTAGGGCTATTGTCATCACACCGAGCCTTTCGCCCTATGGAGTGATTGCATATCGATTATGTGGGACCTCTTCCGCAATCAAAAGGGATCGGGAATAAATTCATTGTCGTGTGTGTGGAAGGTTTTGCATGTTTCTTATGACTGTTTCCCACCAGGCATGCCACTGCACAAACTACTATTTTTTGTCTCAATTCTATATTTGCATCTTTTGGACTCTGTTAGTATATTGGTCGCAGATTGATTAAGCCGAGTGTTTTCCGGTGATTATGATTCTGTTGATTGGAAGGAAAGCTCTCTGCCTTCAATTCCCATACCTCCTACTATAAGTGCTCTTCTAACTGACTCCCCTATGCTATATCATTATGTAGCGAAATGCCAACGTGAAGATCCGCTGCTGGCTCATATTATGGAAAAACTTTCTGCTGGGGAACATGTTGTCCCTTATGTTTTGAGGAATGGAGTCCTGTGTTGCGTAACTTCTAATTTATTTCGTAAGTTCTGTTTTTATCTCCGTATTTCACATGTCACTAAATCCGCGTACTCCCACAGCCATCTCTAGCTGAACCGGTCAATCAGAATCTTGCTTTCAACGGCTTTCCACCACGAAGATCATTTTCGTTAGGACACCTCCTTACACTGATTATCATTAGCCTTTAACTCGGCCATTCGTGAGTCACACACGTTTCCTCCCATGCCTCTTATGTTTAAGTTAGTTCCAAACACTCCCTTGTGAAATTTGTGGTCAATCAATGAGCTTTTACCAGATATAATAGACCCAGAGTATATCCGGAATCTGTGGAGGAAAGCTCTCAGGCCTCTCATCGGAGAGTAAAAATGAGGTATGACATATGACCGTGGACGAAAACCCATCAATTTAAAAGATGGTGATCAGGTCATGGTCAAAAATTGTGCTCCAGCGGACAAGCTTGCCCTCAGACTTCATGGATCTTGCATCATTTCATATTTTCTAACTCTTGTCACACTTTTGGTAAGTAATCCGTAAGCAGAGCGGATTTTTCGCGTTCACCTGTCTCAAGTCAAGCCTGTGTGAATGCCTCTGCTTTTTTTATTATATGCCACCAAGTGATGATGTTGCTGAAGTAATTACATTTCTTTCCTTAGCAAATAATTAGGTTACGTTTTAAGCAAGGAATGTAAGAATAAGGAGGCCTTCTTCCCCTATTGGTTGTCTGATGAACCGTGGTTTACAAAAAAATATTTTGTGAAATCCTACCTATCTATTTATAAACCATTCTGCCATTACGGCCCCTGCCTCCAAAGCTGAGTCAGAAACTCCGTGTGCTCCTCCTCCCAAGTCGCCAACCTAAGCTACTCCATAATATAGCACCGCCTGAGAAACAGTTACTGTTGCCCCGCCCCCTGCATTGAATATTAGAGTGTTCAACTTTCATCCGAGGCCACATCATGTCAGACTGGGAGAGATGCCTGCGCGGATATGGGCATGCCTCATCTCGGCCTAGACTCCTTATTACACTGCTACCTTTGGGACTATCATTATAGGGAGATGTTGGGAGGCTCGCCTTAACCTCCTACTGTGTTCTTGGAGAGGATCGTGCTACTTGGTACTTGGTGGCTATTGCCTGGGCTGCTCGGCATAAATGTATGGGAGGATGGTACCTCAAGGTACATTGGGGGTCCAGGCGACTCTTTCCTGACGTCGGCAGCGGCAGCCGCTTTTGCCGCAAATCTGGGCAAAAAGCCCCAAGTCGGATTACTTTCGAAACACCATCAAGATTACTTTACTTCAAGAAACAAATTAGAACGGACACTCTGTCAAGCTATACTCCAACGTATATAGATCTTTTCCAAAATTCATGAATTGAAAAAATCAAGGTTTGAAAGCTGTTCATACCGTAGTAAAACCTCAGGGGGTGCAGGTCTATACCGGGGGTACATCTTCTCCGGCCAGTTAAACTGCGCGCCTTCTATAAGGCCATCTAGGTTATCTAACTTAAACTGATGTAGTACCAAATTGTTTGGTTTTCAATGGTTAGATGTCTCTACTATAGGTTTAATTGCTCCATCTTGTGGGATAAACTATAATTATTCCGTAAACAAATTTGCTAAGTAGGGGATTTTCAATCGGGTTCCTAGGATCTTTTTTTATGTATAGAAGCTATTCACCGCTACACATGGGAGGCTAGGGGTACCAGATCCATAATCGACAATATCTTAACAGACTTCGAATTCAGGAAATCTGTTAGGAATGTACGAGTTTTCCGGGGATTTTACGATGATACAGACCACTATCTGATCTGTAGTGAACTAAGTATCTCTAGGCCTAAGGTAGAGAAAGTGAAATCTGTCTGCAAACGAATAAGGGTAGAAAATCTCCAGGACGAGGAAATTAGACGGATGTACATGGATATGATTAGTGAGAAGTTTAGAACAGTAGACACAAAGCAGGTTCAGGATATAGAAAGTGAATGGGTGGCATACAGGGATGCTGTAGTAGAAACAGCCAGGGAATGCCTTGGAACAACTGTGTGTAAAGATGGGAAAAGGCGAACTTGGTGGAATGATAAAGTGAGAGCAGCTTGTAAACGTAAAAAGAAGGCTTATAAGAAATGGCTCCAAACAAGGGCCGAGGCAGATAGGGAGTTGTATGTAGATGAAAGAAAAAGAGCGAAACAAATAATTGTTGAATCCAAAAAGAAGTCATTGGAAGATTTTGGTAACAACCTGGAAAGGCTAGGTCAAGCAGCAGGGAAACCTTTCTGGACAGTAATAAAGAATCTTAGGAAGGGAGGGGAAAAGGAAATGAACAGTGTTTCGAGTAATTCAGGTGAACTCATAATAGACCCCAGGGAATCACTGGAGAGGTGGAGGGAATATTTTGAACATCTTCTCAATGTAAAAGGAAATCATCCTGGTAGTGTTGTGAACAGCGAAGCTCAAGGGGAGGAGGAAAATGTTGGTGAAATTATGCTTGAGGAAGTGGAAAGGATAGTAAATAAACTCCATTGCCATAAGGCAGCAGGAATAGATGAAATTAGACCTGAAATGGTGAAGTATAGTGGGAAGGCAGGGATGAAATGGCTTCATAGAGTAGTAAAATTAGCGTGGAGTATTGGTAAGGTACCTTCAGATTGGGCAAAAGCAGTAATTGCACCTATCTATAAGCAAGGGAACAGGAAGGATTGCAACAACTATCGAGGTATCTCACTGATTAGTATACCAGGCAAAGTATTCACTGGCATCTTGAAAGGGAGGGTGCGATCAGTCGTTTAAAGGAAGTTGGATGAAAACCAGTGTGGTTTCAGACCACAGAGAGGCTGTCCGGAGCAGATTTTCAGTATGCGCCAGGTAATTGAAAAATGCTACGAGAGGAATAGGCAGTTGTGTTTCTGTTTCGTAGATCTAGAGAAAGCATATGACAGGGTACCGAGGGAAAAGATGTTCGCCATACTGGGGGACTATGGAATTAAAGGCAGATTATTAAAAGCAATCAAAGGCATTTATGTTGACAATTGGGCTTCAGTGAGAATTGATGGCAGAATGAGTTCTTGGTTCAGGGTACTTACAGGGGTTAGAAAAGGCTGTAATATTTCACCTTTGCTGTTTGTAGTTTACATGGATCATCTGCTGAAAGGTATAAAATAGCAGGGAGGGATTCAATTAGGTGGAAATGTTGTAAGCAGTCTGGCCTATGCTGACGACTTCGTCTTAATGGCAGATTGTGCCGAAAGCCTACAGTCTAATATCGTGGAACTTGAAAAAAGGTGCAATGAGTATGGTATGAAAATTAGCCTCTCGAAGACTAAATTGATGTCAGTAGGTAAGAAATTCAACAGAATTGAATGTCAGATTGGTGATACAAAGCTAGAACAGGTCGATAATTTCAAGTATTTAGGTTATGTGTTCTCCCAGGATGGTAATATAGTAAGTGAGATTGAATCAAGGTGTAGTAAAGCTAATGCAGTGAGCTCGCAGCTGTGATCGACTGTATTCTGTAAAAAGGAAGTCAGCTCCCAGACGAAACTATCTTTACATCGGTCTGTTTTCAGACCAACTTTGCTTTACGGGAGCGAAAGCTGGGTGGACTCAGGATATCTTATTCTTAAGTTAGAAGTAACAGACATGAAAGTAGCAAGAATGATTGCTGGTACAAACAGGTGGGAACAATGGCAGGAGGGTACTCGGAATGAGGAGATAAAGGCTAATTTAGGAATGAACTCGATGGATGAATCTGTACGCATCAACCGGCTTCGGTGGTGGGGTCATGTGAGGCGAATGGAGGAGGATAGGTTACCTAGGAGAATAATGGACTCTGCTATGGAGGGTGAGAGAAGTAGAGGTAGACCAAGACGACGATGGTTAGACTCGGTTTCTAACGATTTAAAGATAAGAGGTATAGAACTAAATGAGGCCACAACACTAGTTGCAAATCGAGAATTGTGGCGACGTTTAGTAAATTCACAGAGGCTTGCAGACTGAACGCTGAAAGGCATAACAGTCTATAATGATAATGTATGTATGTATGTAGAATTTGTCTACACTTCTGCTGCTTCCTTCTTCTATAGCTACCAACCAATCAGAAATTTTTAAATATTTTCTCTAACCAATTAAAATTTGGGCGTGTGTACTGAAATCAAGCCTATCTATAAAGCGTTCTCGAAAATTCCCGTCTAAATACTATAATAGCTGGGCGCTTTAGGGCCATATTGTAATCTTCATCGCTCCAGTTTAGTGAATGCGGCGTGTTCTTCTGCGACAGGGGCCGCGGTCGGCGTTCGGAAAACCAGCAGATAGCTTGAGGGGAAGGTTTCAAACCTCTTTTATTTTATGTAAATTTCTAAACCTGGTGGTTTAAATGTAGAATT
The DNA here is from genome assembly GCF_040414725.1 of Anabrus simplex. NCBI lineage: Eukaryota > Metazoa > Arthropoda > Insecta > Orthoptera > Tettigoniidae > Anabrus > Anabrus simplex. Next base: position 1,211,335,478 of record NC_090265.1, on the reverse strand, counting down.
TTCCATTCTGGGGAAAATTTAATGTAAGGGAGCAAAGAATGATTACCCTCTGTTGATTCTCATTCAACTTGGTTTGGGATGACTAAAGTTTCCAATCATTTAAAATTATTAACACTGTTTTGGAATTTAATGTTTCTCATTTATTCACCCCGTTGTAGAATAGGCTTAGGCTCTATATCTTTTGTCTATAAGTCCACTTAGGATTTCAAAATACTGTAGAAAGAGTGCAAGTGTTTCGTCTCCTAGCCTTTTCTTCATGGCCAATCGTGTTAAACCTTTTCCGTTTTTCATCAAGGCCATTTAGAATGGGCACTCATTGCCCCCGTTTCCCCTTCAGTCCTGAATTATCTTCTGGCGTCGAAAAAAATATTTTTGCTGCCTAGCACACCTCTTAGGATTTTTTAAGCCATATTAGATTAAAAACATTTTTGTTGCAATTGCTTCAAAAATGTTTTCTTGTCCAATATATTGAACACTGGGTCTGGGAGGTTGTAAGACTATGAAATCTTAAGGGACTAAAATGCAGGTTTAAACATCTATAATTATAAAAGAAAGTGTCTGTCTGTCTGTCTGTCTGTCTGTCTGTCTGTCTGTCTGTCTGTCTGTCTGTCTGTCTGTCTGTCTGTCTGTCTGCGTGCGATGCCCAGCAAAATCTACAGCACGCAGAGGTCTGAACGTTTGAACACAGGTAGATGGAAAGGGGTCCGAATGCACCTCGAAGCCGGAATTCACATTTTCGCTTTCGTTGGTGAGTTATGAACGTAAAAACATCGGAAAACGTGCATTGGGATATGACAATCCAACGTGCTGTCACCAAGATTAAATGTATCGAGTCGCTGTCGCTAGGCAACGTATATAAGATAGGTAGAGAACACGATATTCAAGTAGATATTTTATGTCCAGGGCGTAGGAAACCGTTTTTGGTCTTATATGGTGTGAGGGCATACGACGCTGTTGATGCTCTGCAACGAACACGGCTTTGAAACTGATGACGAATAATATTGAAGCCACCATCATTACTGAGCATGCTGAGGACGAAGTAGTATTCCTCGGACTGTAAGTCCATTGAGTAGGAAGCCATTTTCGGTCCGCGACACGAGGATCCATCAGCCCGTAATATTCGGAAGTGTTTGGGTGTATGTGTGCGAAGTCCAATCAAATATACGACACACAGAGATCTGAAATTTTGATATAGGACAATCGCTTAAAGTAGTAGGACTCCATCTTCGAAAACGGTGCTTTTGCCATTGTCAACTGTACGTGGATTGTTCAAGAGTTCGAAAGGCAAACACAATACAGTATACATACAGGACATTAATATAGTTTATTCCGAAGCTCTATAAGGAAACAATATATTTTGTATTATATAACACGGTCTTTTACATTGTTTTTATTTTATTTGTACCATCCATCAACTCGGTATCTTAAGCAATGAAAGTAGCAATATAATAAAAATGAAATAATGTATTTCATGCAATTTACGTCAAAACGATGTGTGTTAATAAATATAATGTTTTAATTTGCTTTTAAATAAATAGTTTAGAAACATCTAACGGTTCAATTAATAAACGCGGGCAAAGTTGCGGGCACATACTAGTAGTTTTTATTGCAGAATAGGACTAATACAGTGTCAATATCAATTATAGGTATATCACAAAATAATGTAGACTGACTTTCTAGTTCAAAAGAAACACTCCCCAGAAACAAAATAATTTGGACTGACTTAACATTTTTACATTTCTTTCTATAAATTAAACCCGTTTGCAGTCTGTAAACCTGTAAAGAAACAGGTACCGGCATTTCGCTTTGGGAAAATCAAATGTTAATAAACATGTCTTTCAATAAAATGTGCATTGCGATATTACCTAGCAATCGTGCAGGCTGTGATGTGAAGTATTGATGGATGGCCATGACATACAGATTTATGGAAGGTGCATCTCCCTTTATACAGATCCATTGCTTATTTCTTACTGCTATATGTAGGCAAATCAATGCTTTTATTTCACTGGCATTGGTACTTCTGAAATTTGTTTAACCAGACTGCAGGGCATAAATATTTGTGTATTTTGCAAAAATTTTCAAAAACAATCATCATCTGTGATGATGAAGAAATCAGTAGTATACTCTTGAAAACCTTGAACATTACTGAAATCATGTTGGAACCGAATAAAAGACCAGGTAATACTACAGGTGGTCATTGTTTATTACAGCTGTCTCACCAGTCCCTAACTGTGTAAGTAAATCAACAGCTTCTTCCTCACCTTCTTCCATTAGTTGAGCTGTCACAACACGTTCACATTCAATACCATCTGTCAGTCCTGTGAATCCCATTTGGGTTTCATGTCTTCCTTGACCCTTGACTGAAAGCTTTGTATGTCCTAACCTGACGCCTTGGCCAACAGCAGCAGGAGTATCTTCAAAATTATCCTTTTCATCTGAAATATCAGTTCAAACAGACCTCCAGCATCGAGCATGTCCATGATCGCCTTGGAATGAGTTTCATTCAGAACAGTGATATTTTTCTGCGTCCTAGAAGTAAAACAAAGTATCACATTTGTACTAAAAATAACCTCACATTTTTTTAATGTTGAAGGGCAAATCCTAATTATTATACATTTTGGAAGAATTATTGCATAATTTAAGCCAGTAATACCTTTCAAAAGATTCACAAGTTGCGAACTCTCATCAGCATCCATGAAGAAGTATTACCGTTGTCACCTGATGTCCAAAATTTTGGACATTGAATTCAATTACCTAGGCTGCTCAAGTAAACTCGTTTCTTCAGTTAACGTATTATAAACCTGACACTTTCGTTACTCACTTTGACACACTGTAACCGTACAACTAGGTTACAGATTCCATTCAGTATTTATTATTATTATTATTATTATTATTATTATTATTATTATTATTATTATTATTATTATTATTATTATTATTATTATTATTATTATTATTAACCCGATTCATTAGATTTTATATATTCTGTTTCTCATCAATTAGACTGTAATAATTAGGTATCACGTATATTATTGGATTTAATCATAGGTTAAGTGAATATGTTTGTAATTATTCTGTATTGTAGTAAGTGAGATTTGTTGGTTTCATATTGTCATGCTGTGGCTTGTAACTTTGGCTAGATGAGCTGGCATAGTATTTTGCAATCGAGGCTATGTTTAACTGGGAATGTTGTGTACAAGGAGATTTCCCGGTGACGCATTCGGTACAGTCATTCTCGGACCGCTTGGGTACGCTTAGACGACACATGACTGATGACATCAGTGCGTGGACACGTGATTGCGACCAAGTGTCAGTATTCGCCAGCTACTGTATGTGGAAGTGGAAGGGATGAACAGGAGTAGGGAGAGGAGTCGTCATCGCGAGGTTATATAAAGTCAAGGCGACGGTGGGGAGAGATATTCTGTTCTTACTCAGTTCATCATATCTATTCAGTTGATGGTACTCAGTTCATAAGCAGTTCATATCGTGCAGATCATATGTAACAGTCAGATGTATAAAATGGAAGAAGTGGTCTTAGTGTGATGGTCAGAGCTAAGAGTTGTGTTTGAAGAAGTAATAATCGAGGAAGTCTACAAGTGGTGCTTGTATCCGAGCAGAGACGGGTACTATGCTGATAAAGAAACATCATCTTCTTGTGAGGATGGACTTCACAAGATGTTTCAATAATATTTTCCAATTATTTAAAATATTTTGAGTGGACGTAATTACATTGGAGCTCCCTACACGCGTACATGGTATGTAGGCCAACTCCTTGTTATATAAGAAGATTACAACAGACGGCTCCCGACTTCAGCTCACAGGTTTTCCCAAGAATTTCAAGTTCAACAGCGGTGTATGCAGACAACAGGTAATTAAAGCATCAGACATGTTATGCATTCATAACATGAAGAAGAGTGTAATCAGCGGCGATATCACATCTCACTTCAAGTTCATGCCAATAGCTTTTTTTGTTTAGATTAAATTTTCCTTTTCTTAATACCGCAAATCTCACGATATATTTCTTGTGTTAAATTAAAAGACGTCAATGATTGTTCATTGTGACGTAAATTATAGTCATAAACTCAGTTTTATTTTAATTATAATAAGTGATTCCAGTTCCATGTACAATCCTCAATTGTGGAAATGCAATAGTAATTTAATATTTTCCTGATCCATATCCCTGTATATTGCCAAATATGTGAGTTTATCACCTCACGCCTTGAGATAATTGATATAAGAGGTATGCTCTACCGAATTTTGTTGTTTTTCTTAAAAAAGCAACTGGCGCTCAAACAAATGTTATTTATATTGTGTGGAAGATATGAAGGTATAAGAGTAGTGGTCGGAGTAGCCACAACGTGTCGCCAGCAACGTGGGACTCGAAAGGTTCAGAAGAAGTGTTTCTGAATGGCAATATACATGGATCAGTTCTTTTAATGAGTACGCACATGTTAAATTCACCGAGTAATGTTAGGAAGGTCATTTTGTTGAAGTTTGTATTTAAGGGGTAATGTCAGAGGAAGTGCAAGGGGAAATAGCTTTGAGATCGCGAAAAATTAGTAGGAAACCGAAGATGGACAAGGATAGCAATATGCAGTCAGGTGATGAGGCTGAGGTTATTGTGTCCAAGGAAATCCAAGGTGGTAACATAAATAGGAAGTTGGTGACTAAGTTGGGACCTGCTGAAAGTCAGAAAATAGTAGAAAGTGAGGAAAACGCTGTCACGCAAGATCAAAGTAAAGGGGTGATTGACCTGGGTTTATTTAATTTGCTGATGTCCAAAATGACTGAGCAGAATAATGCCATTAGTGAGAAAATTGAATCTCAGAATATTATTATTAGTGAGAAAATTGAATCTCAGAATAATATTATGAGTGAGAAAATTGAATCTCAGAATAATATTATTAGTGAGAAAATTGAAGCTCAGGGTATTAGTATTAATAAGAAGATCGATGATGTTAGTAATAAGATAGATCATAAGGTGTTAGAAATAAGTAAGCAAATTAATAATTTAGAAAGTAAGGTAAATAGGGAGTGTAGTGACATCAGAGCTGAGATGGAATTGGGTCGGAGCAATCTCCATACGGAAATAGAGCAAATTAGTGAGACATGCATCAAACAGATTGATGAATTAGGCGCCAAGATCGAGTCTAATAAAGGAGAAATCAATGAGTTAGTAGAAGAAAGGTTTGAAAAGATAACCAATACAGTGGGGCAAGAAACTAGGAAATGTATTAGTAGGGTAGAACAGGTGGAAAGAAAACTTGGAGAAGTAGGTGATCTAGAGAGTGAACAAAAATCATTATCACAGAAGTCAAGAGAATCGGAAGAAAAATTACAGGAGAAGTTAAGAAAAATTGAAGAAAAGGCTGAGGAAACATTGGAAGAAAAATTTCTGAGTTGCCAGAGAGTACTCCAGAAAGAAGTGCGTGATAGTAGAAATGTACGTGAAATAATTGTAAATAATGGTTTAATCACTAGAGATCATGACTTACCTAAGTTTTCTGGGAAAGAATTTAACCCGATGGAATTTATGAGAGTAGTAGAGAAGAAATTTGCTGTTCAATTAAGAGACAATATTATTAGCTGGGAAACTGTATTGGAGATCTTATCTAATGCTTTCGTAGGAGAGACTAAGTCTTGGTTTCAAGTATATAAAAGCTCGATGTCTAGTCTAACTGAATTTAAGGAGAAATTCATGGCTAAATTTTGGAGTGAAGGTGTTCAGAGTAGAGAGAGAGAGAGAGTAATGTTTGGCAGGTATAATTCTAACGAGGGTGTTAGAATGACTGAATACTTTTTGGCTCGTGTTTTGGTGTGGAGAAATTTAGAATGTATTGGACCTGAGGCTGATATAGTTAGACTTATGGCTAAGCACTATCCCGATAGAATAAGAGAAGCTGTTTGTATGCAAAGAGTGGAGACTATTAAGGAAATGGAGATTTTGTTGGAAAGTTTTGATGCTTTAAGTAGTAGCTTGAATAATAGTAGGACACCTAATAGGAATGTAGAAGGAAGGGGTAACCAATCTAATAATCAGGACAGGACTATGAATAATCGTAACTACAGAAGAGAATATCAGGAGAGACCTAATAATAATTTCCACAGGGAGAGAAATTATCAAAATAGTTCGGAAAATTTCAGGACTGGGAGGCGTGATTATGGTAATCAACCAGAAGCTGGGAGGCGGGAGAATACAGGCCATAATAATAATAATAATGACGCTAGAGGAAATAGGCAACAGGGGAGGCCGACTGAGGTGTGTAACCAACAAGTCGTAACCGAACCAAGTACTTTAAACGCGCAACGGACTGTATAAACAGGTCACTGAGACAGTCCGTAAATGGTGAGTTCACGTATAAGGTAGATAAGTATGTTAATGTCGACCAGCTTATAGTTGTAAGTGAACATGATTGTGACCTAAGTAGCAATAATTCAAATATTTTAAGTGACGACTTAATCGTAGACAATAAATTTTATAAGTGTAATTTAAATTTAGATATAAGGCAAGATTTGTTAAGTGATCTTATATTATGTAATGAGGATAATTTAAGTAGTGTTACTGTTACCCCGACGATTGAACTGCTGATATGGGGCAGAAAAGTTAAGATTTTGTTGGACTCTGGTAGTGAGAAGTCATGTGTAAATTCCAAGCTGTATGAGGAAGTTTTGAGAGAGAAGTATGAGGTAGCGGAAATTCCAGTGAGGAATACGTTCATCGTAACAGCTGTTGGAAACAAGTCTCAAAGAGTGAATAAACAAATAGCTGTCCCCATTAGCATAAGTGGAGAATGTATTTTCCAACCATGCTTAGTAGTGCCTAATTTAGTTTATGCCGTTATTTTGGGTACCGACTGGTTAACGTGTCACAAGGCTAAATTAAATTTTGATCTGTGTAATGTCAATCTTATTTGGGGAAAGAGTAGCAGGGAAGTCAGTTTACCATATGATGTTTTGTCAGAAATTAGTGCGAATAAAGTGTGTTCTAGTACGGAAGGATCTTGTGAAATTCCTAATATGAGGAAAAATATTGATGTCTGCCATGTGTCCATACAGAGAGATTCTAGAGATGAATTGTATGAGACAGTGGAGAAATGTAATTTAGCGGAAAGTCAGAAGGACGAATTGTGTGAATTATTGATATCACATAGTGATGTTTTTAGCGATCGGCCTGGTAGAACACATCTTTACGAACACAAATTTAATGTTATTGATAACTCAACTTTTGTAGGACCGAAATATCCCATTCCGTTAAAATACGCTAGCGCTGTTGAAGAGCAGATTGTCATTATGCTAGATTATAATATAATTGAACCATCATGTAGTCCTAATTTAAATCCACTTGTTATTATACCTAAGAAGGATAACACGGTAAGATTGTGCATGATAATTTTTGTAAGACTATATTGGATGAATTTGAGCTTGGTGACAAGGTTTTACTCAGAGTGCCACTCCCGTCATCAGCAGAAGCTGGTCAATTTTCTAAGTTTTTCTTGTTATATCAGGGATACTTCACCGTAGTGAAACGGATTGGGAAATGTGCTTATTCATTAGAAGACAAGGAAGGAAATATCGTAGGAACATACAATGTAAGAAATCTTAAGAAATATATCATGTGAGTTTGTTGATTAATTTTCATTATTATGTTAATTCACCATGTTTTATGAAGCTGGCATTGCGAACAGGACTTCAGTGAAATTAGCGTGTGTTGTGATATTAAGTGAAGCATGGCAGTGCAATAAACTCCAGTGCTTGGAGACAGAGTATATAATGAAATGTCTTCGAGAATTACTTTTGAACACTCAATGAACGTTTGAAACGACAGAAGTGAGAAAGAAATGTAATCTCTGTATGTAAATAATACTGTATAATCAAAGTGAAAATGATAATTGATCAATGTTTTATATGTGTAACAACGAACATCCAGATGGATGATACTATGTACCAAATTTGTAAAGGGCATTTTTATACATGTATCTATGGTGTACTCGATTTCAGGTGATTGTGTAGATATTTCATGAATCAATCGATTCATTTAATCGATTATTTCATGAGGGAGGCGTTCTGTAACCGTACAACTAGGTTACAGTTTCCATTCAGTATTTATTATTATTATTATTATTATTATTATTATTATTATTATTATTATTATTATTATTATTATTATTATTAACCCGATTCATTAGATTTTATATATTCTGTTTCTCATCAATTAGACTGTAATAATTAGGTATCACGTATATTATTGGATTTAATCATAGGTTAAGTGAATATGTTTGTAATTATTCTGTATTGTAGTAAGTGAGATTTGTTGGTTTCATATTGTCATGCTGTGGCTTGTAACTTTGGCTAGATGAGCTGGCATAGTATTTTGCAATCGAGGCTATGTTTAACTGGGAATGTTGTGTACAAGGAGATTTCCCGGTGACGCATTCGGTACAGTCATTCTCGGACCGCTTGGGTACGCTTAGACGACACATGACTGATGACATCAGTGCGTGGACACGTGATTGCGACCAAGTGTCAGTATTCGCCAGCTACTGTATGTGGAAGTGGAAGGGATGAACAGGAGTAGGGAGAGGAGTCGTCATCGCGAGGTTATATAAAGTAAAGGCGACGGTGGGGAGAGGTATTCTGTTCTTACTCAGTTCATCATATCTATTCAGTTGATGGTACTCAGTTCATAAGCAGTTCATATCGTGCAGATCATATGTAACAGTCAGATGTATAAAATGGAAGAAGTGGTCTTAGTGTGATGGTCAGAGCTAAGAGTTGTGTTTGAAGAAGTAATAATCGAGGAAGTCTACAAGTGGTGCTTGTATCCGAGCAGAGACGGGTACTATGCTGATAAAGAAACATCATCTTCTTGTGAGGATGGACTTCACAAGATGTTTCAATAATATTTTCCAATTATTTAAAATATTTTGAGTGGACGTAATTACATTGGAGCTCCCTACACGCGTACATGGTATGTAGGCCAACTCCTTGTTATATAAGAAGATTACAACAGACGGCTCCCGACTTCAGCTCACAGGTTTTCCCAAGAATTTCAAGTTCAACAGCGGTGTATGCAGACAACAGGTAATTAAAGCATCAGACATGTTATGCATTCATAACATGAAGAAGAGTGTAATCAGCGGCGATATCACATCTCACTTCAAGTTCATGCCAATAGCTTTTTTTGTTTAGATTAAATTTTCCTTTTCTTAATACCGCAAATCTCACGATATATTTCTTGTGTTAAATTAAAAGACGTCAATGATTGTTCATTGTGACGTAAATTATAGTCATAAACTCAGTTTTATTTTAATTATAATAAGTGATTCCAGTTCCATGTACAATCCTCAATTGTGGAAATGCAATAGTAATTTAATATTTTCCTGATCCATATCCCTGTATATTGCCAAATATGTGAGTTTATCACCTCACGCCTTGAGATAATTGATATAAGAGGTATGCTCTACCGAATTTTGTTGTTTTTCTTAAAAAAGCAACTGGCGCTCAAACAAATGTTATTTATATTGTGTGGAAGATATGAAGGTATAAGAGTAGTGGTCGGAGTAGCCACAACACATAATTTTCTGAAGTCATATGAAGCAAATTGATCAAATAATTAATACAGAAGTTGACTTACCTGATGATCCTTGCAATGAGTTTACTTCATAACTCTATCAACAGAGGGCAGAGATATTCGATGCCTTGCACTAGTCAAACGTCCAGAATAATGGTCACGAGGTTTTAAAGGTAGTTGAGACAGTTTACTGCGCTTAAATTAGGATTAAAGTTAGTGTCCAATATACTGAACACCAGGTCTGATAGGGTTAATTGTTTATAGACCAGTGTGTAACCAATTGTTGAGCGGTAAATAAGCCTACGTCAGGGAAAGGATGTTTAAACACTTTAATTAGGAACAACCTAGAGGTTGTAAGTGCGCCATTAAAAGCTGATGCCTCTGTATGGCTAGATTATGATATAGTTGGAGCCCAGATTCCCTTTTAGTGTAGGAGCATGATTATGTTGCTCTTGTAAATTTTGTACCTACCAAGAGAAATCCAGTTCTTTTCTGTAGATATTAATATTTGTAATTCTCTCAAGTTGTACCTGTTTTTCTTTACTTTGTCATTTTTGTTGGAGCAGACGAACACATTATAATATTATTGTCCATTTTTCAGATCGACTATTTATTATATTTTCATAAAAAAGAGGAAGTAAGTCAAATTTCAAAATTTGTTGTGTTAATGTTAACTCTTGTTAATTCCTTGTCCGCCTATTCACCCCAGCAGCTTCTTTCACCTCTGTAAGCCACGAAATTCCTGTAACATATACAGTAAACCATTAATTCATCACGGCCACAGCCATGATTGGACCTGCCGGATGGCAGAACAACCGATGATGATGATGATGATGATGATGTTAAAAAATACGTAAAGCTTCTTTCGAAACCTAACTAAATGATTGTACTTTAGACTATCGTATTCTCGGCGGTATTTCACTAAGATGGGAATGTTATTACGTTCTATGGTACTTCGAACATGACATGTCAAGGCCCTATTAATTAAGGTGGGGTATGTAGATATTTACACCACCGAGCTCGATAGCTGAAGTCGCTTAAGTGTGGCCAGTATCCAGTATTCGGGAGATAGTAGGTTCGAACCCCACTGTCGGCAGCCCTGAAAATGGTTTTCCGTGGTTTCCCATTTTCAAATGCTGAGGCTGTACCTTTATTAATGTCACGGCCGCTTCCTTCCCACTCCTAGCACTTTCCTGTCCCGTCGTCGCCGTAAGACCTATCTGTGCCGGTGCGACGTAAAACAACTATCAAAAGAAAATATATATTTACACTGGAACCATTTATTCCCTATCTCAGTTCCCAGGTTCGATTCCCTTCTAGGTCAGAAAAACCTGAATATGAGGGTTTGTTCTAGTTCCCCTCAGCCTATCTGGGAACGATTAAGAAAGAGGCCCCGTTCTAGAAAGACAAGCATTACAGCCGAGAAGATTTTTCGCAAAGTCCATGCGTTATTGTGCAGGCCTTCGAGCTGATCAGTAGTTGGAAGTTTTCCTATCATGACGTTATATTATTGAGGTATGTGGTTCAATGTCAATGTCAATCAGTTGTACTTTCAAATTCTTCACATACGATAATGATATAAATCAGTTCACTGTTATAATATTCTGACAGCTTTCATAAACTCTACAGAGTATCATATAATATCACAAATATAAGCTTTCTTACATCCCAGTGAGGTTTAGAGTAAGTTTGTTAAATACGTTCTGCAATACATAGAATTATGTACTCTCACTCGTGTAATGGTGTAATGATGAACGAGACGAAGTACTTGTGTTAAAGGCTATTCCATACAGTTTGAAACAATAATTATAATGTTCACAATACGGTTCTATTGTCAGAGGTGGTTGTAACAAGAGGAAATAGAGTTGTTTCCCTGCAACAGTTGGATAGATTAATAACACAAAACTGCACTCCGCTATATTGCAGGGTACTGTCAATACGAAACTATAATACACAATAGAATTCATTGAAATATTTGTAGCATTGGAAAAAGTGCGCTTCAGTCAACATATTATCAATGATTTCTAGCACAAAGACACTTATACAATGTTGTGAAAAATATACGTATTTGAAAATTGAAAGGAGGGAAACTATTTCACTTTGTATGCTTCATTTATTTCCATTCAAATCATCATTGTGTTCTAATAATAATAATAATAATAATAATAATAATAATAATAATAATAGTCTCAAACCTGCCTACATGGAGCCGGAAGGCCAGCGCTCTACCATCTGAGCTGCTCAGCCAGATCATTGTGTCCCCTCAGTCTTGAACTTTCAGTCTGAGGTTCAAAGGATGTACGAATCACAAAATGTTCTTTACATTATCCAATATATTATTATTATTATTATTATTATTATTATTATTATTATTATTATTATTATTATTATTATTTAACGTCCTAGTAACTACTTTATTGTGTTTAGAGACGCCAATGTGCCAGGATTTCGTTCCACATGATATCTTTCACGTGCCAGTAAATCTATTTACACGAGTCTGGCGTATTTTAGCACCTTCAGATACCACCGGACTGAGCTAGTCTCAAACCTGCCTACATGGAGCCGGAAGGCCAGCGCTCTACCATCTGAGCTGCTCAGCCAGATCATTGTGTCCCCTCAGTCTCGAACTTTCAGTCTGGGGTTCAAAGGATGTACGAATTACAAAATGTTCTTTACATTATATATTATATTTTCATGCAGGCCCTGCGGTGTAGGGGTAGCACGCCTTCCTCTTACCCGAAGGCCCCGGGTTAAATTCCCGGCCAGGTCAGCCTACTTGATTACTATTGAGGAGCTACCTCTCAGATAGCTGCCCCGGTCAAGAAAGCCAAGAATAACGTCCGAGAGGATTCGTCGCGCTGACTACATGACACCTCGTTATATGCAGGCCTTCCGGCTGAGCAACGGTTGATTGGTGGGCCATAGCTCTTCGGGGCTGTTGCGACATGAAGTTTGTTTTGGAGCTTGATATATTTTAATTCGAGAAGATAACAGAACCGGAGAAAAATAATGCATTTTCTACAGGAACTGGACACTACATACCACGTTCGAGGCCTGGGCATTCTTTATCTTCGATCCCTGTGCAGAAATACTTACTTATATACAGGCTCTACCGCCTTTGCCTTAATTTCATTTTTCCAAAAGGTCTGAAAACATGTAATTAATGTATTAATTTTATTGTTGTTGTTTTAGTTACATGATCCAACATTTGCAGGAAGAGGGACTATAGCATGTACTACGAGAATCCTAATTAATATCAATATAACTTTTAAGTTTCATGCTATAAACAGTGCTCCTGGTGGGATGGGTAGTTCCTCCTCAGACACCCTCAATTCAGAAACTACCTGAAGAAAGAAAACATGATAACAGAATTACACCTGATAAAGGAACAAAGTAATTAAAATAGAAAGACACGTTTTATTCTTGAAGGAACAACATCAAATTCTATCAAATCACACTCGAAAATATTTATGTTTAGATTCGGTTTAAATCCTCCAATACTTGAAATATGGAAATATGGAACCCCATCTTCAGCACGTCATGAAGAAAAAATACATTTTAAAATACTCTTTTACTGCAGGAAGATACACATACTGTATGTGTTTGTCAAAAAGACAAAGTCACCTCCATACAGGCCAGAAAGGCCCTTGGAGGAGTGGAAGTTAAAGGCTTCCACCATTGTTAACCGCGGCATGTGATGGGGTAGAGTGGTTAGCTCTACGTCTGACCGCCTTTCCCCCCCCCCCCCAGAAATTAACCTGGTACTCATTTTTTGTGTAGGCTGAGTGAACCAAAGGGCCATATGCACCGTATGTGTTTGGAAAGAAGTAAAAATCTAAATGTGAACGTTTGAAAACTTTTCGCGCCTAAGTTTCCTGCCGTTATGCCTTTCAGAGTTCAATCTGCAAGCCTCCTTGAATTTACTAAACGTCGCCACAGTCCTCTATTTGCAGCTAGTGGTGTGACCTTATTTAGTTCTATACCTCCTATCTTTAAATCGTTAATTACTGAGTCTAACCATCGTCTTCCTGGTCTCCCTCTAGCCTATTTCTCTTACCGTCCATAACAGACGCCATTATTCTACTAGGTAACCTATCCTCCTCCATTCGCCTCACATGTCCCCAGCACCGAAGCCGGTTTATGCATACAGCTTCATCCATCGCGTTCATTCCTTACTTAGCCTTTATCTCCTCATTCCGAGTACCCACCTGCCATTGTTCCCACCTGTTTGTACCAGCAATCATTCTCACTACTCATTTCTGTTACTTCTAACTTACGAATAAGATATCCTGATTCCACCCATCTTTCGCTCCCGTAAAGCAAAGTTAGTCTGAAAATAGACCGATGTAAAGATATTTTCATCCGGGAGCTGACTTCCTTCCTACACAATACAGTATTGCTGATCGCAACTGCGAGCTCACTGCATTAGCTTCACTGCACTTTGATTCAATTCCACTTACAATATTACCATTCTGGTAGAACACACATCCTAAACTCTTAAAATTATCTACCTGTTCTAGCTTTGTATCACCAATCTGGCATTCAATTCTGTTACTTACTGACATCAATTTAGACTTCGAAAGGCTAATTTTCATACCATACTCATTGCACCTGTTTTCAAGTTGCAAGATATTAGACTGCAGGCTTTCGGCAGTTAAGACCAAGTCGTCAGCATAGGCCAGACTGCTTACTACATTTCCACCTAACCGAATCCCTCCCTGCCACTTTTACCTTTCAGCAGATGATCCATGTAAACCACGACAGTACATTGGCCTAAGACGCTCTAAAATACTCTATATTTCTCAATTTTACTGGTCTGTGACAATCTTTACTTAAGCACATACAATGTACAGTGCCGTATTCAAACGACCTAAAATTACAGTTCGAATAATGTTATTGATTTTACGTCCCCCATCTACTTTTATGGTTTATGGAAACAACGAAAAGCCGGAATTTTGTCCCGCAGAAGTTCCTTAAGTTGTCAGTAAATCTTCCAACTCGAGGCTGATGCATTAGAGCGCCTTTAAATACTATCCGACTGAGCTAGGACTGAACCTGTCAACTTGAGCTCAGAACGCCAGCGTTCTACCGTCTGTCCTACCCCCTTCCCCGCCCCGGATAAATTACAGCTGACTTAGTTTCATTTAGAATTTTCCTTTGGTACGCCCCCATGGTGATGAGGTGATCCTAACAGAAATATTCAATTATTATTAGAGGATAATGACTTCATCTTGATTGCAAAATTCTTGATCAGCCTTAAATAATACGCTTTTAAAGCAATATTGCACACTTTTGAATTAGAGTGAGGTATTTTATTAGTTTCGCGTTGATAGAAAGTTCTAAGTTTTACTTCAAATATTCTCAAGGTTCCAGCTGCGGACAAGGAAAAATAAATTCATTGGACTGACTTTCTCAGTCCCTTTTGTCCCTTTCTTGATGCCTCTGTTCGTCTTAATGCCCGGAGCGAATGCGCACGTCGCCTGCTCCGAGTTTCACTTAAAAGTGGACAAGTTGAAAATTTCAACACTTTGGTAAAGGGCAGGACTCAACATACCCTCTCATTTTGTAACTGAGTAGGCATGAACATATTGTGCAGATGTTCATGTTAGAGAATTATGAACAATTGCAATATTTCTTTGAGACCTGTATTGAGTGATCCTTGATTTTGTAATTCAGAGAATGGGAACATGTACGAAGTATGGCATACATATTTTTAATATGCAGCTGATTAATTACTTTTTAAAGGTAGTAAAATATCTGAGAACAAAACGGTGTAAGAAAATGGTACCTGGGAAATTAACATAAGCATAAATGAGGTATCGGCTTTATATTGTGGTATTAATGTTTCTAGCGTGAGAAACACGTAATGTATGTGATTATGGAACATTATGTTCTCTTGAAGACTTACGTCATGTCCATTTATTAATATCACAGACCCTTTATTTTATTTTATCGTTTCGTTATCATGCTTCCTGTCTGCTCCTTCTACGAGGAAAAACTCGTAATTAAATCCAAATGTGTTTTGTTGTCATGTTTGGGTAAAGGCGGATGGTTACAATAATTTGTTCATTCCCGGACGGCCCCCGCAGCCGATCGTCGAAGTTTTTTTATATTTTACACCTCGGCATGTTATGAAGATGACCATGGTTCACCTCCAAGATTCTACCAAGGCGTGGGAAAAGTGATGGAAGAAGAAGGTGAAGACGGGTGAGTGGTACCTTGTGTTTCCGTTTGTGCAGATGTTGGGAAGGAAAGGATCTACATTGGTCCTTAGTACAAATACCTTAGTTAACCACCATTGTTTTGGGTCCTAAAATGCTCTTTGTTTTCTCTGAGGTTTGTATATAGAAAGAGTATTCAATCAAGGGATATGACGGTGAATATCCAAAGAGAAAAGGTACGCTACATACAGTATATTTGAACTCTCAAGGGAAGGCACAGCTATGGGGTCATCGATTTCGTTCAAACTTCGAGGATATGGTGTACATCGAAAAATAAATACGAGAAAACAAAAAGTAAAATTGAAACTAGTGACTGCCGCGCCTCGAAACTGAGACGCTCGTGTGGGAATCAGGAACACTAACCATTAGACAGTCCGGCCACGCGGTGTAGGGGGCAACGCGTCCGTCTTTCACCCGGCGGCCTCGGGATCGATTCCCGGCAGCTGCGGGTTTTTAAAATTCTAATGATTAATATCCGTGGCTCAGGGACTGGGACGTCCTTAATCTTCCTTTCCTCACATACAACATTCCACACTACCGCCATTCCAATTACACGCAGGTTCATACAATATGGTGCCAGTAGGGGTAAAAGATTCACATGGGTCGACGCCCAGAAGAAATAGCATTTTTAAAGAAAAAAAAAGAACCATTAGCCCAAAGGTGCTAGGGACACATTCACGAAAATTGCCAACACAAGCTCAGGTTGTGAAATGTACATGGACATTATCTTGTTAAATGAGGACTGATAACATAAACCCTTAGATACGTATTTATTTTTGACATAGACAACCTGCCAATGCCAGTGACCCCATATTTTTGGCCTGCTCTGGTCCGTTCATATCCGTGTCATTAAAATAGACACCCCACAAGTTTATAGTTTTTCGAAGGGATGGGATGCCATTTAAAAGGATTTTTGTTCAGTTGTCTTTACTTCGCACCGACACTGATAGGTCTTATGGCAACGATGGGATAGGAAAGGGCTATGAGTGGGAAGGAAGTGGCCGTGACCTTTACGGTACAGCCCCAGCATTTGTCTCGTGTGAAAATGGGAAGCTACGGGAAACAATCTTCAGGGCTGCCGATAATGGGGTTCGAACCCACTATCTCCAGAATAAAACTTACAGCTGTGCACCTCTAACGCACGACCAACTCACTCGGTTTTCAAGTTATTATACAACTTATGTGTCTGTTTATATGCCTTCCGTACCTTGTAATACATGGGACTGTAATATGTTTAAAGTGTATAAAATGTCATTCAAAGAGCTTTAAGATGTTTCTAAGATCAGCAGTCCATCGATCGACAGTAGTTGTATGTGTGTGCTTCAAGCCAGGCGATCATACGTCATACCTTCGTAAATATTACAAAAGTTTATTTTTTCTCCGGAAACTTGTTTACTGTTGAGTTTTTTAGAGGAACTTTAAACTCATGTGCTTAACATTTTTTTTTTACTTTTACCAACAATATAAAAGTAGATTAAAAAGTTACTCCAGTTTCTTGCTAAACACAGTATCGCAGACGATGGAAAGGACGATCCTCAATAGCCAGCAATCTCCGGACTCCAAGTAGCAACCTGCATTCATCTCCTCTATAATTACGTTAAAGTTTTAGTGACTCCCTTCTCCAGAACGACTTGGTCCTCGTTTCATGGGAAGACAGAACAAGAAGGAATCGCATTGAAACATTGTTACAGTTTCGATTGAAGCTGAACAAAAAACACTTTATCTGATTAGAAAACTCGTTTATCTGAACTGCTTACATTCGCCGTCATGTCAAGGCATGAAGAAAGCGTACAGTGCTACGCCATCATTAGATCTGAGGTCAATTATATTCCTTCTGTTTAGATTGCTCTCAGTAAACTACTTCGGCAATACTCTTCATAAGTCATCATCATCATCATCATCATCTGTTTACCCTCCAGGTTCGGCTTTTCCCTCGGACTGAGCGAGGGATCCCACCTCTACCGCCTCAGGGGCAGTGTCCTGGAGCTTCAGACTCTTCGTCGGGGGATACAACTGGGGAGTATGACCAGTACCTCGCCCAGGCGGCCTCACCTGCTATGGTGAACAGGGGCCTTGTAGGGGGATGGGAAGATTGGAAGGGATAGGCAAGGAGGAGGGAAGGAAGCGGCCGTGGCCTTAAGTTAGGTACCATCCCGGCATTCGCCTGGAGGTGAAGTGGGAAACCACGGAAAACCACTTCGAGGATGGCTGAGGTGGGAATCGAACCCACCTCTACTCAGTTGACCTCCCGAGGCTGAGTGGACCCCGTTCCAGCCCTCGTACCACTTTTCAAATTTTGTGGCAGAGCCGGGAATCGAACCCGGACCTCCGGGGGTGGCAGCTAATCACGCTAACCACTACACCACAGAGGCGGCCTCTCTTCATAAGTAAGGTAGAATAATATAATATATAGAATTACATTACCTCCACGGATACCGTGTATTTGGAACGTGTGTAACAATAATTTACTCTTATTTGTCATATTAACATAATAATAATGTTATTTGTTTTACGTCCCACTAACTACTCTTTTACGGTTTTCGGAGACGCCGAGGTGCCGGAATTTGGTCACGCAGGAGTTCTTTTACGTGCCAGTAAATCTACCGACACGAGGCTGTCGTATTTGAGCACCTTCAAATACCACCGGACTGAGCCAGGATCGAACCTGCCAAGCTGGGGTCAAAAGGCCAGCGCCTTAACCGTCTGAGCCACTCAGCTCGGCTGTCATATTAACAATGACAATATTATCGTCCAAATAAAACCTTTCTCGTCATAAACTTTTTCCTCCCAGACGATGTTAGTCTGAGATTTAGGGGGCCTATAATATCCTATAATTCATTGCTCTATCCTTTTCTTTTGAGACAGTAATTCTTATCTTGAATAACTCTACTATATTCTCCTATGATTAAGAATTTCTTTACAATTTTCTTCACGCCGCACCGACGCATATAGGTGTTATGGCAGCGATGAGATAAGACAGGCCTAGGAGTGGGAAGGAACTGGCTGTGGCCTTACTTAAGGTACAGCCCAGCATTTGTCTGGTGTCAAAATGGAAAACCGCAGAAACCCACCTTCAGGGGAGCAGACAGTGGAGTTTGAACCCACTACCTCCCGGATGCAAGCTCATAGCTGCACGCACCTAATCAACCCGCCCGGTAAAGCGTTAATTACCTTGTTGTTTTGTGTCTTAAAACACTACTTAGTACGGCCAGGTGCGATGGGTCCGTGCAGGTGCTAGTCTTTTGAGCGCCGGGCTAGTTGGCCGTGCGGTTAGGGGCGCGCGTCTGTGATCTTATATATTGGAGATAGTGGGTTCGAATCCCACTGTCGGCAGCCCTGAAGATGGTTTTCCGAGGTTTCCCATTTTCACAACAGGAAAATGCTGGGGCTGTACCTTAATTAAAGCCATCGTCGCTTCCTTCCAACTCCTAGGCATTTTCCTATCCCATCGTCGCCATAAAACCTATCTGTGTCGGTGCGACGTAAAGCCACCAGCAAAAAAAAGGTATTTTGAGTTGACACCTATAGGTGACCTACGCGTCTGTGAGGATAGAGCCCTGTCTAGGATAATTTCTAATGTTTAAGAGAACACGCACACACACACACACACACAGTGATTCAGAGCCATCAGAATTATAAAAATAAGGTTAAAATCACCATCCCTGTCGGGAATTGAACCGGGGACCCCTTGGACTAAAGGCCAGCATTTTAACCACTTAGCTATGCTGCCGGACAGTTTATACTGATGCTCACTTTTCGTTGCTTAACGAAAAAGTAGGTAAGGGTTATTCTGCCCGAAGGCAGGTCCGAACCTCCGCAGAGGTGTTCCTGAGCCGGAGTTTACGTGCGGTAGGGTGGCCAGTTCCTTTCCGCTCCTCCATTCCCTTTCCCCCACCAACAGCGCGTGGCAACCCATCCAACTCCTGACCACGCCCAATGTTGCTTAACTTCGGAGATCTCGCGGGATCCGGTGTTTTAACACGGCTACGGCCGTTGGCTAACGAAAAAGTTAAGGTGGGCAAAACACTATTTTGTGTATCTTGCGCTTATGGTATAAGGGCATCTTCCTGTCCTAAGTTGTAAATCACTTTAAATAAATAAATCGCCTCTGTGATGTAGTGGTTAGCGTGATTATCTGCCTTCCCCGGAGGCCCGAGTTCGATTCCCGGCTCTGCCACGAAATTTGAAAAATAGTACGAGGACTGGAATGGGGTCCACTCAGCCTCGGGAGGTCAAATGAGTATTCAATTCCCACCTCAGCCATCTTCGAAGAGGTTTTCCGTGTTTTACCACTTCTGCTCCAGACAAATACCGGGATGGTACCTAACTTACGGCCACGGTCGCTTCCTTCCCTCTTCCTCGGCTATCCCTTCGAATCTTACCATCCCCCCACAAGTTCTCTGTTCAGCACCGCGCGTGAGGCCGCCTGGGCGAGATACTGGACCTCATTCCGAGTTGTATTCCCAAACCCGATGTCTCACGCTCCAGCACACTACCCTTGGGATGGTAGAGGTCTGTCCGAGGGAAATACCACCCTGGAGGATAAACGGATTAAGTAATAAGAAAGTAAAAATAAATAAATAAACAAATAAATATTTTGCAAATGCAGTTACCATCTGGAAAGTAATATATCTGAGTATTTCTTCACACTCTGCGTATAATTATAATAATACAAATAAGTATCTGTCTCTATGTGTATGTTCGTACAATGCCAAACCAAATTTACGGCGCAAGTAGATACGAAATTTTAAACATTTTTAACATTAATTAATGTCCGCCTCTGTGGTGTAGTGGTTAGTGTGATTAGCTGCCACCCCCGGAGGCCCGGGTTCGATTCCCGGCTCTGCCACGAAATTTGAAAAGTGGTGCGAGGGCTGGAACGGGGTCCACTCAGCCTCGGGAGGTCAACTGAGTAGAGGTGGGTTCGATTCCCACCTCAGCCATCCTGGAAGTGGTTTTCCGTGGTTTCCCACTTCTCCTCCACGCAAATGCCGGAATGGTACCTAACTTAAGGCCACGGCCGCTTCCTTCCCTCTTCATTGCCTGTCCCATCCAATATTCCCATCCCTCCACAAGGCCCCTCTTCAGTATAGCAGGTGAGGCCGCCTGGGCGAGGTACTGATCATTCCCCCCAGTTGTATCCCCCGACCAAGAGTCTGAAGCTCCAGGACACTGCCCTTGAGGTGGTAGAGGTGGGATCCCTCGCTAAGTCCGAGGGAAAAGCCAACCCTGGACAATAAACAGATTAAGAAGAAGAAGAAGAAGAACATTAATTAATTATTTATATTATTTATAATAGTTTTAATAATTTATTTCATAATTACCTGGTATTCATTTAATTTATCTTTTAGTTGCAACGAGACAGCAAAGGAAGGTCCAGCTCACTCCTCAAGAAGTTTCTTCAATACTTTGAATACTAAGTGGCAGAATTTATGCTGGTTGATTCATATTCAACAGAAGAAGACATGTTTCAGTGCCGTGATCATTAATAGGCCGTCTCTTCTGAACCTGAGTTGCCTTTTTGCAACTCGATTTACCCTAAAGAGAATGAAGAGTCGGCACTCAATCCAAACTTTGTGACGGACATTTAACTACTAGCAATGTACTGTATAACGATGTGCATTTTAATATGGATAAATGTTTATTTATTATTAGTAATATTAAGCTCCCTTTATTGTTTTTACTACCATATTCAGCTGCTGACTCTCATATTATGAAACTGTATAAATTCAGCTAGTGGTATAAAGTTTGATATTCCCCACAAATTTACACGACATATTCCTGTGTTACAGTGATTGCGGTGGATCTGCAGGCGGTAGAAGGAAAGAGCGTTGAGCTACCCTGTAACGTGACCCCTCCTCTCCATGACAAGGTGTATATGGTCTTCTGGTTCAGGGACGACGCTGGAATTCCACTATACAGGTAACACATTATACATTACTTTAATTCAAATTAAATATACAGTGAGATGATTCAAAAGTCATGGAAACTACATTTGTTATCCGGAAAATATATATGAACACTGGGAGAATGACTTGCATTACAAGGGACGGAAGTGATGTTTTACGTACGAGTATTCGAAAAGGATTTGTAGAGCACTTTTACCCGATTAGTGTACAAGATTGTTTTTCAAACTGTGCTCAATTTCTTTATTTTTTATTTAATTTCTTTCTTTTTTTTTCTTAATCTGCTTACCCCCAGCGTTGGTTTTCCTCTCTGTTTCAGCAAGACATCCCACGTCTACCGCCTCAAGGGCAGTATCTTGGAGCGTGAGACTTTGGTTCGGGGGGTAAAGTTGGGAAGGAAGACCAGTACCTCGCTCAGGCGGCCTCACCTGCTATGCTGAACAGGGGCCTTCTAGGGGGATGGGAAGATTGGAAGGATAGACAAGGAAGAGAGAAGAAAGCGGCCGTGACCTTAAGTTAGGTACCATCCCAGCATTTGTCTGGAGGAGAAGTGGTAAATCACGGAAAACCACTTTGAGGATGGCTGAGAAGGGAATCGAACCCACCTCTACTCAGTTGGCCTCCCGAGGCTGAGTGGACCCCGTTCCAGCCTTCGCACCACTTTTCAAATTTCGTGGCAGAGCCGGGAATCGAACCCAGGCAGCTAATCACGCCAAGCGTCACACCATAAAGGCGGACTAAGTTTATTTAATTATAAGGTGAACACGCTCAGTTCAGAGGCCTTAGAATTCAAATATTTTGCTCAGTATTCGAAACGGATATGCAGAGCACTTCTTTTTGCTATTTGTTTTACGTCGCACCGACACAGATATGTCTTATGTCGACTATGGGATACGAAAGGCCTAGGATTGGGAAGGAAGCGGCCGTGGCCTTAATTAAGGTAGATCCCCAGCATTTGCCCGGTGTCAAAATGGGAAACCTCGGAAAACCATCTTCGGGGCTGCAGTGGGGTTCGAACCCACTATCTGCTGGATGCAAGCTCACAGCTGCGCGATCCTAACCGTACGACTAACTCGCCCGGTGTAGAGCACTTTTACCCGACTAATGTACAAGGTTGTTTTCAAACTATGCTCAATGTATTTATTTTTGTTGGATTTCTTTCCTTTTTTCCTTCTGGGCCAACCATTCGAACTGTCTACGTCATTCACGATAAAAATCGATCTCATTAAAAAATCAGTCGCCCACATGATGCTGAGTAGTCACCTGGTAAGCATCTGTTTTACCTGAAGTGTTTAAGGGTTCTGGTTGTATGAGTTTTATTAGTTGAAGTTGAGTGCTGCAGGTAACTACAATATCGCAAAGTTTCACTTTAAAGAACGCAAAAAAAAATGAAATTCGACATACATACAGTAGGCTGATTTTTAATACTAACAACAATGCTATAGCGCCGCCGTGAAACGGAGCCAGGTTATATCACAAGTAGGCTATCATCCCACTTTCCCCTCCATGCGGGTGCGCAATGACAACAAGAACAGGGCAGCTGCGAACGAGCGGTCACGGAATACAGTCGCAATGTTTTCGTAGCAACAACAGAGGAGCTGGATAAAAATTGAATGTTCTAAAGGTCGCAATGTACGACATTGTCACCAAGGACTGCATTACGATAGATGAGACCTGATCCAGATCTTGCAAACCAAAACTGAAACGCCAATAGACCGAGTGGCGTTTTTACGGGTCACCGAGAAGAACCATATTCCGGTAGATCTCAACCAATGTGAAAATTATGGCGATTGGGATTGTGTTATTGTAAAGCATACGGTTAATGCAAAGTACTACTGTTCGTTTTTGCAAAACAATCTGCGAGCAGTATTCAGAAGAAAACGATGACACTTTGTGCATAACCTACCCATTATTCTGCACGACATTGCAAGGCCACAGGGAGCAGGAGCGGTGTCCGATTTGTTTAGACTTTAGGGCTGGGAAGTGCTCTACCACCACACATACTCTCCGTATTTATGTCCCTGCGACTTCGACCTAATCCCTAAGATGCATGGAATTCATTTCCGAATAGTTGATTGCTATCTTCGCACCATCCGAAGGCTTCGACGTCACTGCCAACACGTTGCACGCAACGCTGGGGGCTAATTTGAAGGCCTATTAAACCTATAATCTTGCATGTATACTGTTTATCTAGATAATAAATACGGTAGTTGCCTCTACTAGAAAGTCGACCTATCTAGTATGGACTAAATATCTGTACTGATGTGTAATAATGCAGGAATCTCTGAAAGGATATAAAGGAAAAACGCGTCATATGAAATCATCGTTATGTTCTCGCACCACGTGCTTAACTATCCTTCAAAGTAATGTATTTCCTAGGTTGTTAATTTGTGCTACGGTACCTCATTCTAAACTTCACTTACCATTTATTATGAACCAACCTATGTATTTTGTGATAACAATACAGATAGTAGTTCTTTCACACCCATTTTCCATTTTTCATCATCTTGGTTTACACGTTGTGCTGCAGGTCATTGAAAACAGAAACCTTAAAGAATGGGTTAAGAATATATCCGTTAATAGTTTCTAGATCGAAAGTGACCTTTTTTGTCCAAAGCCCTTAAATGATATATTTCCCATGTAATATTAGTTTGGTCGGGCTGAGGGGCTCAGACACTTGAGGCGCAGGCCTTCTTTTTTTTTTCTTGCTAGTGGCCTTACGTCGCGCCGATACAGACAGGTCTTATGGCAACAATGGGATAGGAATGGTCTAGGATGTGGAAGGAAGCGTCCGTGGCCTTAATTAGGGTACACCCCAGCATTTACCTGGTGTGAAAATGAGAGAACACAGAAAATCAAATTCAGGGCTGCCGACAGTGGGATTCGAACCCACTATCTCCCTCATCCAAGCTCACAGCTGTGCGCTCCTAACCGCACGGCCAACTCGCCCGGTACGCTGGCCTTTTGACGTCAACTTGGCAGGTTCGACCCTGGCTCAGTCCAGTTGTATTTGAAGGTGCTAAAATATGTCAGCCTCGTGTCGGTAGATTTACTGGCTCTTGAAGGAAGGCCTGCGGGACTATGGAGTCTCCGAAAACTGTATAAGTAGTTAATGGGACGTAGGTCCAAAGCCAATACCATTATTATTATTATTATTATTATTATTATTATTATTATTATTATTAGTTTATTACTTGTTTCAGGTACGATTTTTGGAATAAATTATGATTTAGCTCGGGGTAACTCATTCATTGTTAAAATGTCCCTAAAATGTTTCATTGAAGGTAATAGACATACTTACCTTAGCTAAATTGTCCAGTACTTTCATTACATGTAAACGAGGCCCCATATATGACTTCTACCGCTGCCGTAGCCACAAAAGGCGACTCAGAGCTCGATGTTGTTCTGTGTTACGAAATGCCTGCAACATGGCTGGAACAAGGGAGCTTAGTGACTTCGAGCGTAGAATGATTATTGGCTGTTACATCAGTAAGCAATCAATCAGGGCCATTATCGACCTACTCAAGTTGCCTATATCGACTGTTGGAGATGTGATTATGAAGTGGAAGCGGGAAGGTTGTACAACCGCCGCTGGGTAGTATGTTGATCGACAGCAAGTGAAGTACTGAAGCAGGTCATACTGAAAATTCGCACGACATAGTGTGATACCAACACCCCTGAATTGTGCAGTGCCATTTTGTGTAGCTAGGACCGTGACTGTGTGCCGGGAGAAACCAGGCATACCCGCAAAACACATATTTTGTCGGTAAACGGTAAGTACGTTCTATTCATGTCCAGCCCTGGAAAATATATCCGTAGAACATTTTAAAGACAGTTTCGAGAAACTCCGCAAACATTGGGATTATTTTGTATTTCTACATAAGTTCAGTATCGCATTCTTGTTTTAACAGTTTATTCGTAGTTCTTAGCATTTATTATTTAAGGCACAACTTTCTTCTACAACGGGATCTGTAAACTTCTGAAGCTGTGAAGTAGAAGATAAGGTATGATTTGTGATCACAAAAGCATGATGTAACGTGAAATTGAAAAGGCATTCCACCAGCTATTAGTATCCGTCATATAGCTTCTGTTCATTAGTTGTTGAATGGAGATGAATACAATCGTTTCCTGTTTAACGTCTCTTCAATTACTATAGACTACACAGGACACCGGGTTCTTCAACGTGCGGAAAGCCATCGACATGAGGT
Organism: Anabrus simplex; assembly: GCF_040414725.1. Lineage (NCBI taxonomy): Eukaryota > Metazoa > Arthropoda > Insecta > Orthoptera > Tettigoniidae > Anabrus > Anabrus simplex. Next base: position 1,211,309,572 of record NC_090265.1, on the reverse strand, counting down.
TGTCACATATTATTCAACTTCTCCAACTTCCATGGGCCTTGGCGGGAAAAGAATACGCTATCTAGCGAACAGGACATCGACAATCCTACTGAACCACTGAGGATGGATCTGAATTAATACATCGTTAAAACAACTAATAACTATTATTTTCTTTCCTTATTAATGTTACCAGAGGTCGTGCATCATTTTGAAGGAGGAATCGTACGATTTTCAAACACGAATACAATTTTACTAACTTGTATGTGGATCCACTTACTAATACTCTTTTTTCTGTTATATTCATCTTATTCTTGCCGTAATGTGTGTATTTCAGATATCTTATGTTCGTTTATATTCAAAGTACTTAGACTATTGTCATACTGTTCGTAAATATCGATTAATTATGTTTGCACTTGATCAGTAAGCTACCTTAATTTTAAAATTATTAGTTACATCTTCGCTGTATGTTCGGTCTTATTGCAAGGTGGCAGCCAAAATAAATATTTTAAGAAAGCGCCAACTTCAATAAAAGTAACTCATGGACTGAGGTGAGTTACATCTTCTAGGACACATTTCATCACCCCTACATAGGAGTAGTCTTGTGTGTAGCAAGGGGAAGTTGAGGTAAAGCCAGCTTTACAGAGTTTATGAGTAAATAAGTGTGATTTATTGCTATACAACTTTGACACGTTTTAAATACTACATAACTGAAGCTAGGAACAATTGCATATAGTCATAGGTGGTTAAAATGCGGAATTTGTAGATGAATATCAACATAACATAAATATCAAGAAAAAGAAAATTCTCTTTGAAAGTCGATGTTCATTGGAGTTCCTTGCATGTGCTGAAATTTCTGGGGAAGCAGGGAACTTGTGCAGATTTTATTTATTGATGATGACAGCCAAGTTTAAATCTAGTAAAAATAAAGAGCAAGTAGTGTCAGTGCTCACCGCAGCTGGCAGCTAAGCGTGACTGTACGACGCTTTGTGTTAGAAAGGAATATAAAATTTATCTGCGAAATATGGATTTTAAGGCGTTACGCAGTAATGTACTAATGAAGTGCATTTTCAACTTCATTTCATTGATTGTCATTTGTGCTATAAATATTACCTAGTCAAATTCAAAGACACACTAGAAACGCGAGGAAGGAAAAATATTTTTACAACGAAGTCTTTTTTTGCTAACATATTAGTTGAAATTGCTCTTGAATCATTAAAATTCTCCATGTGCCTCTCACATGCTAATTGCAGTAGAGTGACGAAACTCACAGGGTATCCACATATTGTAACGCCAATACTGAATTATATCATTTTCCGCCCATTCCTTTCTCGTTGCTATGTATGTATAACTTATGTCCGCATCTCGCGTCATGTTCTTTGGCCTAGATTTCTACCTTTCATTGTCTGAGATGTGGACATTTTGCAGTTCGTCCTCGTTCTGCCCCGATTTTGTTCAGATTTATCGTACTTCATGTTACTGCCACGTGCAAAGACTAATAGAAGTCAGTTTTGTTCTCTGGACCATCTAACGGTTTACTGGATAATCATTAAAAATTCTATACATTTCCTTATACAATTTGACTGGCAACATGCTTCAACTCGTCAGCCTCACGTATTTCGTCCTAATAGGCTAAAGTTTATAAGGTCGGTCATTTAATTACCGCGATATGAAGTTAATTAAATATTTTAAATTGCATAACTTGTTAGCACGCTCCACCTAGCGTGCCCAACTTGATACACACACAATTGCCGTACCATTTCAGACACACTATACTGTTCGTGCTTATAACCACAGTTAATGACCAACTTAAAGTTAATTGGAGAAACAAAATGTGTACCGTCAAGTAAATCATAAAATCATTAGCGGCTTCTATAAACTGAATACTTGGAATGTGTATGAAACTGATTTATCATACTGTTGGGCTGAATGTTCGGTTTTTGTAACTGTATGTTTCAAGGTTATGTTACGTTATCTGTATATCTATCACATTTCCAGAAGAATGTATCAAAATAACATTAAGTGCAAGTACATGGGACGATAGGATAAGTAAATCCTGAAAAAATGAAAGACAACAGTTTAACTATACACAATGAGTGACAAGCTTCGACAGCTCTACGATTATCTTCTCTCTGAAGAGTAGAATTAAACATTTCTTCCCCTCAAAGCAAATAGATTCCAGAGTATTAAATATCGATTGTGCTATTTACTGAACTTCTTAGAACATTAATTGCAATCCTCAGTTGACAACACTCTTTTCCAATGATTGATTGATTGATAACAGCCTACAGTGACAAAATAATGGCTCAAATTAATTTCATATACTTTAGTTCGTATTGCCACTATTAAAAATGCTTAAGCAAACCAAGGCGAAAGAGAAAGAGCAATACGTTGGCAGCATTCACTAAATAACATCAGCTCCATTGTACAAAGTGATTTTCTACGAGTCACGTTTACAAAGTAGATCCTTCTACACACGTCAATACCGACAAAGCTGTTTATGATCCTTCAGTTTGATGTCAGTGAAATTATTGGGTAGCACTGTATCTACAGATATTCGATGTGACTGATAGAAATGATATATCATCAAATACATATGACTAGACAACAAACGTAGCGCACACGCCTTATCAAGGTTGTTGGCTCGAAATTTGGCGCAGCACTTTGAAATTGAATAGACCCTTAATGAGAGAGCTCAGTGCCAATAGATTTATCTGAAACCGTCATGAACTTACATTCAAAACAAAGCACCGTAACAAATAAGAATACATTTGTAACTATTCCTCTAAACTAACTAAATCAAATAAAGAACTTTATGGACAAATCGAAATAACACACATTAAAGTAGCGAGAATGATTGTTGGCTTAAACAGGTGAGAACAATGTCAGGAGGGTTCTCGGAGTGAGGAGATAAAGGCTTAGTTACGAATGAACTCGATGATTAAAGTGGTACGTTACGCGTAATCCGGCTTCGATGGCGGGGTCATGTGAAGCGAATGGAGGAGAGTACCTTACCTACGTTTTGTACCCTGACGGCACATATACGAATGAATATATTTAAGCAAAAATCACAAAAATACAATATACGTATTATTGCCGGACTATCCCCGTAATGACAAGAAGTATGGAAGTAAACAAGGCTACAAAGCTACATAGAAATAAAAGATTGTGTAGGTATTTAGCAAATTCACAGAGGATTGCAGACTGAACGATGAAATGCATAACAGTTTATGATGAAGAAGTGAGTGTGTGTGTGTGTGTCTGTTAATATGGATAGTACTTATGATAACTAGAATCCTATATATCCTTCTATCACCGAGAGAGCTGCCCGTGCGGTTAGGATCGTTGAGATGTGATCTTGCATTCGGGAGATGGTGGTTTACCATTTTAACATCAGGCTGTTCCGTAATTAAAGACATGTCAGCTACCTTCGCAATTCTAGCCCTTTCCTATCCTTACATCGCCGAAAATCTTTGATGAGTTAGTGCAACGTTAATAATAATTGCCTGTGGCTATTTCTGTTGTTGTTGCTAGTTGCTTTACGTCGCACCGACACAGATAGGTCTTATGGCGACGATGGGACAGGAAAGGGCTAGGAGTGGGAAGGAAGCGGTCTTGGCCTTAATTAAGGTACAGCCCCAGCATTTGCCTGGTGTGAAAATGGAAAACCACGGAAAACCATTTTCAGGGCTGCCGACAGTGGAGTTCGAACCTACTATCTCCCGAATACTGGATACTGCCCGCACTTAAGCGACTGCAGCTATCGAGCTCGGTGTGGCTATTTCTAGCCGAGTGCAGTCCTTGTAAAGCAGACCCTCTGATGAGGGTGGGCGGCATCTGCCATGTGCGGGTAACTGCGTGTTATTGTGGTGGAGGGTAGTGTTATGTGTGGTGCGTGAGTTGCAGGTATGTTGGGGACAGCACAAACACCCAGCCCCCTGGGCCACTGGAATTAACCAATGAAGGTTAAAATCCCCAACCCTGTCGAGAATCGAACCCGGGACCTTCTGAACCCAAGGCCAGTACGCTGACTATTCAGCGAACTAGTCGAACAGTTTGACGTTAAACCACTAGCAAAAAGAGACAATCCTTCTACCTTCGATGATAATTTTTGATATGATACCTTTAGCTGGTTATTGATAAAAAGATTCGCTACATATTACCTCCTGGAGCAGAATGCCATCGACGCGAATTGAAGAAAGTTGGTTGTGCAGAAGGTGGGAGGGTCAGTAAGGCTGTACCAAAGCCTGAATATGAGAAACAGGTTAGAATGGATGTAGGATGTAGTAGTTCCTGAATAAATGGAAATGATTGTTCAGGATAAGGTGGCATGAAGAGCTGCATCATATCAGTCCATAACTTGATAGCGCCAACAACAACAATAATAATACCAGCAACAACAATGAAAAAACAATACAGTCACTTCTTGATCACGTATAAGTACCGTGTTGACGATCTTAGGTAGCCTATGATACTCGTATGAAACAATAGCTAGAACCAAATGGTCTGTATTGCGATTGACCTATCTAAGGCATTTGATGGGGTGGATCATGGGAGACTACTGGCAAAAATGAGTGCTATTGGACTAGAGAAAAGAGTGACTGAATGGGTGGCTATATTTCTAGAAAATAGAACTCAGAGAATTAGAGTAGGCGAAGCTTTATCTGACCCTGTAATAATTAAGAAGGGAATTCCTCGAGGCAGTATTATTGGACCTTTATGTTTTCTTATATATGTCAATGATATGTGTAGAAAAGTGGAATCAGAGATACGCTGTTTGCACGTGATATTATTCTGTACAGAGTAATAAATAAGTTACAAGATTGTGAGCGGCTGCAGGGTGACCTCGATAGTATTGTGAGATGGACGGTGGGCAATGGTGTGATGATAAACGGGGTTAAAAGTCAGGTTGTGAGTTTCGGATATAGGAAAAGTCTTCTCAGTTTTAATTACTGCGTTGATGGGGTGAAAGTCCCTTTTGGGGATCATTGTAAATACCTATGTGTTAATACAGTATAAGAAAAGACCTTCATTGGGGTATCCACATAAGTATGATTGTTATTAAAGGGATTGTTGAAAGGATGTAAAGAAGAGGGCGTATAAGTCTCTGGGTAAGACACCAACTAGAGTATGGTTCCAGTGTATGTGACCCTCACCAAGATTACTTGATTCAAGAACTGGACAAAATCCAAAGAAAAGCAGCTAGATTTGTTCTGCGTGATTTCCGACGAAAGAGTAACGTTACAAAAATGTTGCAAAGTTTGGGCTGGGGAGACTTGGGAGAAAGGAGACGAGCTACTCGATTAAGTGGTATGTTCCGAGCTGTCAGAGGAGAGATGGTGTGCGAGGACATCAGTAGACAAATAAGTTTGAGTGGTGTCTTAAAAGTAGGAAAGATCACAATATGAAGATAAAGTTGGAATTCAAGAGGACAAATTCTGGCAAATATTCGTTTATAGGAAGGGGAGTTAGGGATTGGAATAACTTACCAAGGGAAATGTTCAATAACTTTCCAATTTCTTTGCGATAATTTAAGAAAAGGCTCGGAGAACAACAGATAGGGAATTTGCCACCTGGGCGACTGCCCTAAATGCAGATCAGTAGTAAATGATTGAACCGTTTTAACTATAAAAGGAAATTAATTCTTGTAAATGTAAATCCTGATTATATGATACTGTGAGATGTTTTTAAACTTCTTTGTTCCACTTGAGTTACATATCAGTTGCATGTAACCACACACTGATTTCAAGCTTACCGTGAAAATATGCGAAGAATCTAGAAGAATAATAGCAAAGTGTTCAGTATGTGTGCATGCGGATAATGATAACATTGTGTTATATGATGTAAGGAAATTGAAAAGTCTGTAAAACACAGCTGGTGGAGTTAGTAATCAATAATTGAGACCCAGCGAACCTAGATATAGAGTAAGATACGGACGGAACAATGCCCTTTTATCAAAGTGGGTAGGTATCCGCTTTTCAGATTAGCATATAAATCTTTTCTGATGGTGGTCTCCGATAAAGGTGCGCCGATGACCCGTAATATCCATATTTTACGGGCACGCTACATCAAAGCAGGGCCTCACGAAGGCACAGTCCAGCCTGTTTCCGGACTGCAGGGCTGCTATTGCAACGAAGCTCTAGAAATTCACAATGTGTGCCACCACCATCAATGAAAGACTAACTTGTAATTTAAACTGACGTTATTAGCAAATTTCGCCTTTACTACGACATTTTGATAACAATGGACATTCCCCGTCGTGATAAATATTTGTCATATCTCGTTCTTCAATAGCAGATTTCTTCAAATACAAAGTATTCTGGTACTGCGTGTGACGTATGAACAATCAAGCCCAGGGACTCTCAACGTGGGAGCGTGGAGTAGTTCCCGCTGGACCCTTAGAAGAATTTAATATGGTTCCTACTTTTCTTTTTTCAGAGTCCTTGCTTTCATATTTCCTTGTTGACTTTCTTTCTCCAATTTTGATTTTCCTCCGAGCCCAAACATATTCGGCTTGCGAGCCCTAAATTCTTTTGGGGACCGATGACCTAGATGTTAGGCCCTTTTAAACAACAAGCAACAAGCACTTTTTAAAAATTTACACCCTCTTTCATAGTCATTTCCTTTGTCTTCTCGATATCTACCTCTTCTCCTAAGTGTCGGGACTCCTGTCATTTCTACTATGAAATCAGTAAGGGTCTACTCACAATCAAACACCTTACGACATTTCAATACTTTTTCATTGTACTTATTTGTTTATTCACGAAGCTCAATAAACAGATACAATGTGAATTTGTTGCTTATAATAGCGAACAATTAATTAAGGAATTAGTCAATGTAAACTTTGCGAGGCTTGATAGCTGCAAGCGCTTAAGTGCGGCCAGTAACCAGTATTCGGGAGATAGTTAGTTCGAACCCCACGGTCAGCAGCCCTGAAGATGGTTTTCCGTGGTTTCTCATTTTCACAACAGGCCTGTATCTTAATTAAGGCCATGGCCGCTTCCTTCCTACTCCTGGTCCTTTCCTATCCCATTATCGCCATACGACATATCTGTGTCGGTGCGACGTAAAGCAACTTGCAAAAATAAATGTAATTTTAAGTCACACTTTGCACACATGCATGTTGTAGACAACCTACGAATATCGGGCCAAGACGGTGTGCCCATATTACGAATGTTATTGAGTACACTTCTTACAACTCTGTCGGCTTTATGCCATGGGTTTGGGAGTAGCAGCTGTCCTGTCATTCGTAACAGGGGAATGAAACATTTATACACACGGAACTGTGCATTAGGTCTACGCCAAGCGTTGTGATCGCACACTACGGTATTTGAGTCGAGACAGGTCCCTCATTAGCTCGGTTGGAACAGGCAATGAATTGATGAGCTGCAGATAAAGTACGAGCAGCTTCGAATCCACGGAGGTGCTGTTTATTTATTTTTTATTTCGTCTTATTCGTACTTCGCGGGCACGTTCTCCCACTTAACTCTTCCCAGCGACTTGATATATATGTGGGCCCCAATAGGGCCGTTTGATGACCAGATCTGGCTGGTTGAAGGGACTTGAGGTGCATAAACACAGGTTCGCTAATGCAGTATATCCTCGAAATGGTGATCTTGGATTAATGCACACATTATTGGGCATGCCGTTGACCGGGGACTCTGACTTGGTGGAGCATTAGATTTCAAAGGTTCTGAGTATCTTTTGGCTGTTGTGCGTAGACTACTTGTTTCAAATAGACCCACAGAAAGATGTGGAATGTTGTTAAATCTGATGATACGGTGGGTCAGGAGACAGGCGATTGACCGCGCTGTGTACCATTCAGGTGATTGCGGACCACTGCTGAATTGTGTGGTGGAGCTCCGTCGTACTGAAAACTCGTCATAACATGGTGTCTCGGTATAAAAAGAGCGTGGTATACCCACACCTCCACGCTTAACGCATTGCTGCAGGCAGACAGCCCGCTACAAGACTGTTGTGATTGAAAGGGGCACAGTGGTGGATGTATAGCAATACACACACTGTGCCTTCAGCACTATCCGTTCACTCCCTCCCCTCCTTTTCAGTACTGGACGGGCCTTCGACACTACCCGTTCACTCCCTCCCCTCCTTCTCAGTATTGGAGTGGCCTTCGACACTACCCCTTCACTCCCACTCCTCCTTTTCTGTACTGGAGTGGGGCAGTGTTGATTGTTTACGTCGGGACACCATTTCTGTGCTTGCATGTACATCCTCTAACAACAGTGGTAATTGACTGCGGTGAAAATGTAGATAGCGGGCTCCTGTAACATTGACCTCAAAGAAACGTGGGCCAATTAGGTGATTATCTAAAATACCACACCAAACGTACCGTAACGCTATCTTTCTTGTCCAGTGGGGATTTTTTTTTTTGCTACTTGCTTTACGTCGCACCGACACAGACAGGTCTTATGGCGACGATGGGACGGGGAAGGGCTAGGAGTGGGAAGGAAACGGCCGTGGCCTTCATTAAGGTACAGCCCCAGCATTTGCCTGGTGTGAAAATGGGAAACCACGGAAAACCATCTTCAGGGCTGCCGACAGTGGGGTCCGAACCTACTATCTCCCGAATAGTGGATACTGGCCGCATTTAAGCGACTGCAGCTCTCTTTGTCGTCCAGTGGGGATTGTCAACGCTTCAATAATGCATGTTGTGGTGAATCACGGTACACTTATTGTGAAACCGTAATTCGCCCGAAAAACATATTTTCGAAATACACGCTCCATCTTTTGCCACTTGCCTCAGTATCCATCCTCATAATTTGACCCGAGCTCCGATATGCGTTCCGCGGAGATCCTGCTGTATGAAGTTGGAGGTGATAGAAGTGAAAGAGACTGCATATGTACTACAGACGACTGGCTGATATTATTCTGTTGTGCCACTGCCCGTTTACTCGCGTGCAGATTACCCGTGATAGCGTTCAGCAGAACCTCTGCACTAGCTCCAGAAGTCACAGTCTTATTGGAGCCAATCGGGAGATTGGTCCTATTGTACACAAACCGCGTTTCATATAAATAAAAGTAGCTCCAGCCGGTTGACGTCTGTGTGAAAATATTTCATGGTAAATACGTTGTGACCGCACACTACGGTATTTGAGTGGGGACAGTACACATCCATAAACCAATAACACCGCTGAATGGGGTCGAATATGGCATGAACAGGCGAGTGTCGAATAGGTGAAACTCCGATTGAAAAACAAAAACAAGCAAACTTATCTTTCGAGAGCGATCGGAGAGAGGGACAGTATCTGTGCTGTCTATCCAAGTGAGCCACGCCAAAAACAACTTCCAAACGATTATAAATCGTAAGTAATGTGCAGTCACATCAGTTTCACCTAGTCGAACACGTTTTGCACCTCTGTATGTTTGCTTTCAGAATTCCCCTCCTGTTTTACAATGTCAGACATTTGGCACAATCCGTTTACATTATCGTTTGACAGATGAATTCCCTTTGCAACCATCTGATTCACACATTATTTTACATCGATTTTCCGGTGGTGATATCGTTTGACGTCATCTAAACTTGGAAGCTAGTTTCCTCTTCAAGTTCTAATCAATAACATGGTGTAATATCAGTCAGGAAAAGGAATTTAGACTTTCCGTGGTCTTGATGTTTCAAGGGTGGACGAAGATCTGAAAGTCAAAGGGGGCACAAGACTCAAACTGTATACAACGTGGAACACATAATTTCCGATACTTTGAATGTTCGAGTGAACCAGTATCGTAACCAAATTTTGACGCCAGTTGTCTCTTGGTGTCTACTCTGTTTCAATTACTACTTTTCCACTGGCATCCTCGCAAAGGGAAGTGTGTTTCGGATTTTCGGTTCTTTCATTTACACAGTATTCTTGGGTTCTTGCCAATTTCGAAATGGCTGACGTGAAACAGAAAATAATTTGCTTTATATTTCACTTCAGGCTCAGAACAATTCCGGCTGAATCCCATAGAATCCTAAAGCACGCTTGTAGTGACTAAGCTTAGCTAAGCAAGAATATTTGAGTGGTATAATCGTATCAAAGAAGACCAGGAATCTATGAAAAATAACAAACACATGACTCAATCGTCATCATGCTCAACTCCAGAAATGATCGCACAAAAAATTCGTGAAGTTATTCCGTGAAGACAGAATGTGACGAGAGAATGTGTGAAGCGCAAACGTGTGGAACAACGGTAGTTATTATATCACACCTCTCTCATTGTGAGTAACTTCCTCCCAAGAAGATAGAATGACCACCGTTCTGTACACTCCCCGATCCTGTTCACCTGATCTAGACCCGTCGACTTGTCTCTCTTCCCTCAAACGAAATTCCGGTTGTAAAGGTAGCGTTTTGACTCCGTAGAAGAGATGCAAACGAAATCACAGGAGGTGCTAAAGTAAACTCGTATCCTCATCTCGAGGTGGTGCAGCTCTTTTCAGGCACACCCCCAGTGGAGGCAAGCTGCATGTACCATTTTAACCACATACCAGCCCTCCTGCCATTCTTAAATTTCTGGCAGTACCGGGAATCGAACCCGGGCCCCCGCGGACGACATCTAATAACAGTGACCGTTACGCTACGGAGGTGGACACACGAGGTGCAGAACACACTAAAACCACCGTGAGGGCTTTAAAAAGTGTAAACGTTGATAGAATCGCTGTATGCAAACCCAGCTTGATTACTTACAAGGTGATGATGTAAATTAGGCATTCATGATTGTATATGCAGATTCCCGAAAGTTCACGGTAGCACTTCGTACCAGGTTATAAAATAACTTAAGAGTAAGTCTTTAATTTGCAGGCCATGATCTGTTCAGAGTTGAACTGACAGTTCCCTTAAAGTTGTTTGTGCCAGGATAATGAGATTAAATTATGAAAATACTTGAATGAATTATTCCCCGTTCTTATTTGCCTCCATATGAACTAAAACTTATCTCGAAACTGTATTTTTAAGTCAACGTGGCATATTAATAATTATGTTTCCTTCTGATAGTGATATGAACTTCCACGGTCAGTAGGTTTCAGGATTGTTGGGCCTGTTGAACAGAACGAAGGACGAGAAGGAAATAAAAACTCAATATTCAACCTGAACGTGATGAGCACATATGCTCGGGAAAGGGTGATCGACGTTTCCATTTCCAGATAGCTTCAGAACATGAAAATCTTATCTTCAGATTGTATTGCCAGTTATTGCGTGTTATGAGGGAATTCCCTGATATAAGTCACTTTTCTAAAGATTACTCCAAAGCTGGGGAATACATCTTGTTAAAAAAATATGTATAAAAGAACACTCAGGAGCTCAAGGCTTCTGAGTTTTCTGGTGTGATCATTGGACTTCACCTAGGACAGGATCCTCGTGGCATTTTTCCTCAACATTTTCCATCTGCTGATTTTGTCCATTGTCCCGATTGGTATCAATCTTTGGAGAGCCTGGGATCCTTCCTTTAACCTACATTTCGTGGACAATGTAGGTCATCCTATAGCCTCATCTTTCAAGGCCCTGGAACTCTCAATCCAATAAATATTAAGAGAACCTGGAAATATTTCATCATCGCTTAAACGAACAGCTATCACTACCACTGAAAGGTGATGACAGACCTTTACCCTTCTGGTTCGTCTATTTCTGAAATATACTCCGGTATTAATGCCACTGTTATCTACTGGTATCTCTTCGTTGTTATTTCTACACTTGTATACTTCCTTATGTCAGGAATTGTTGGCATCACTCGCAATATAATTATCCTGAGTACGTGAACAAAACACGCCTTGAAATGTGTTTTCTTTACTATAGGAATAGACAAGAGATATGTATACCTTATTACTTCGCATGTTCTCTTCATCTCTGTCAAGACATTATTGTCATACACTTTTCAAGGGGCCGATGACCTAGATGTTAGGCCCCTTCAAACAACAAGCAGCAAGCAACACTTTTTAAGATGTTCTAAAAGAGCTATGCTTCAGTTTTATCAAGCTGAAGAATAACACTAAATCAGTGCTGCCCTGTACCCTCTTAGTACATCCCCCACCACTTTGTGAAACTATAGATAATATTCTCTAATTATGGACGCATTTCCCACTGGTTAAAATAGGGTAAGTAAGCGAACACTTATTAAACATTTTTAACTTTCATAAAACAGTTTAGGATTGTGTGAGGAAGTAAATATTTTAATATTCTGTAATGTACTTACCTCAATCGTAGAAATAAATCGAATTAATGAAGTGTTCGTCTTTCATTAATTTTGAAAATAAGGTAATGTATATCAGAATAGCAATCGAACTCTTTGGGAAAATGATGTATAGCACGTGTTTAAAGGGATGGTGAAGAAATTGGGGTGGTAATAAGCGGAGACTGTGCGTGGAATATAAACCAAAATCAAAATTTTGAACTCAGCCAGGATGCCTTTGTAAAATCTTGTTTTCAAAATTCCATTAAGCTAAACTTTACTTCGTTAGCCTTGATATGGAGAGCGCATGATCATCCTACAGCCAGATTGTTCTCCTAAAACATACAAGGATTTTCAGGAGACGTATAGAAAAATAAATTTTGACTGGAGATTGATCCGTGTCTGCAATAGTTGTAAAAGAACTGGACAACTTGAATTTTGTGGAGTTTTTATGGAATATAGAAAGTAATGACGATGCGTATTAACAGTACAGTTCGCCAATACGGGACCCTGTATCACCGGTACGTGACGCGTTACCAGTCTATGTATTTAAGGGGTATCACTTCCATGATCTACATTAACAGAAATGTTCGTCCTTGGAGAATGTTGAGTAGAAGCTGATATGTGGCTTTAGTCCTCCCCAGAGATCGATGCAAATAATATCCCAGCTGATCATATGTTAGTCCCCAAAGCCTGCTAGAGCTATTGATATCCACATAGAGCGCACAGTGGCTCCCTTGGCAGGACATAAACTACCCTAAGTTATATTTACTACAATGTCTGCTGCAGGTTCATAATACATTCTAAGTACTGTTCAAAGTACTACGGAAAGATGACTCAAGGTCTCTGTTTAAATTACTGAAAGGTGTTACTTTCTGTCGTAGTCGAATGCCTTATATCCACGTTCCGTTCGAAAAATGGAATCGTGGCGATGACAAATGGATGTACGGAGTATTATCATTCTCCAGGGTTCTTCAATTAATATAGACTTGCAGAACATTACTATTTTTTATTTTTTACTTTTTACACTTTGCTTTACGTCGCACCGACACAGATAGGACTTATGGCGATGAAGGGATAGGAAAGGTTTAGGAGTGGGAAGTAAGGCCGTGAATTTAATTAAGGTACTGCACCCTTTTGTCGCAGTACAGCCCCAAGCATTTGCCTAGTGTGAAAAATGGGAAACTTAGGGCTGTCGACAGTGGCGTTCGAACGCACTACCTCCAAAATGCAAGCTCACGGACTCCCGCCCCTAACACACGGTCAACTCGCTCGGTATCACTGGATTCAAATTCCAGGGCGATCTAACTCAAAGCGGTATTTTATGACTGTATTAACTACAAATTAAAATATACCGCAATAACCATTCATCAGACTCGAAAACATCGCAGTCATCGACAAATGAGATTAAAGTTCCAATTGAGGAGTGTTTGTTAAAAACTTTCCTATTTCCACCATACGAAGGTTGTGGGAAAACGCCAAAAACCTATAATAAAATACACATTGGACGTATCCATGATCGGGTATAGTACAACTGTTTACAACTGTGCTATGGTCCCACATATACATGGTAGGTGTTCTAACGTTAATATTAATGTCAAAATAAACAAATTAGAAATAGGCCATTTGATCGAGTACCACACAAACAACCTTCTTGTTTAGAGACATCGGAAGTAATCCCCTTTTGAACAGGTCTATTGAAGCATTTCAGATTACAAAAGTTATAGAAAATACACGTTTTTATCGTTCATGCTATATACTTATTTATACAGTGCGACAGGTAATCACTGAGATACGTGCGATTATTTTTTCAGTCCAAGTTCCTTGAGACACTTGGTATCTATCACTTCAGGTTCCCTTCAAAGTGGTTTTTCTGGAAAAACAAAAGTCATTATACATTCATTAGATAGAGCAGGTAATGAGGGAAATATCATCAACAACGGGTTTCGAGAGACTTCAGTCGCAGCACCATGTCAGCGGCCTGAGAAACTACAGAATAAGGAGGGGCAGTTTCACGTAACTATTGACGAGAAAATCTATCATGCAATACATTCTAATCCATTTACACTGAGTTCTTGGTGTCACTTTTTGTAGCTCTGTTAATTACAGAGTAATCGTGGATATAACATCGATCATTCTGTTATAAAATTGCCCACACTGCATATTCGTCGCCATCTACGCTAATGACGTAAACAAACGCACGCGCCTCGTAACTGCAAGTTTGAAGTATTACATACCATACTATTCATTTCCCTCTGTAATGTACGTTAATGTACGACGTTCACATTAAACTCGTAGCCATATTTCAGACTCACCCTGAATATTACACCGTTATAATCTTCTGCACCCTATGGTCCACGGCGTCAAGTCCCTTAGCTATGTCCTTGTAAAAAAAAAAAAAAAAGATGAAACAGTGATCCATCGCTAACAGCAATCAAAGATTATCAAGGTGGATGATCAGTTTCCAGATGAGAGCTATAAGGAAGACAATTCAAGGTAAAACACGTGTTGTATGGGATTCAATCGGCGAAACAAAGAAGTGGCTGTGTTATCGTTACATATTAACATTATAGGTTTGAAACTGGTACGCATAGAGTTAGTCAACTACTTAAGGGATATAAAGGACACTGGACGAACATCAATCAGTTACCTCTTCGTACGCAAGCATTTCATGAAAACAAGAGAAGAAATGTCAAATAGCTTCTAGAGAAGCAATTTGGGAAAAAGTGGGGTCAATTGCCGGAACCGGACATTTATAAGTGCGTAATCTTACTTGATGCGACAAACGTACGCCATGATACTCAGGTGCATGATTGTGAAGGAAATGGAGATTGTGATCGCGAATTACATGATACAGGTGACATACGAGTGTTATAGTATTCTGGTTTTGTCACTTGTTAATTTGATGCGTTAATGGAAACAAACATTCAGCAATGAGCACACACAGAGAGATACTGATTGTGGCTGGTATCGATTCTTACCGTAGGGTCGATTATCTATCCGATTCCGTTGTCTCGGGAGGTTAGCATATTTTTTCTCATAGTCCTGCTATATTTGTCGATACCGTACTCTGAATACACTTAATATTAATTTCTTCCACAGGGCTTCTGCAATATTAGCGATCGCACCCGATGATGTCTTGCGTTACGCAGGGTTTCACCGTGAGACAAGCTCTCACGAAATTACTAATTATTCCTTTCTCACTGAGAGAGTGTTTACAGTTCTTCATATCTGACCAGAACGGTTCATACAGCGCTTATATTCCCTGACAGCCTGACTGCTTCTTTCCACTCGCTGATCGTTAAGGCCTCAGGTTTATTTACCCACTAGTTGACTGTAGGACATTCCTTGTATAGGAAAACGAAAAGAGTGAATACTAGATATTTTGGAACAGGTTTCTCTTTAAAATTCTTTTCTTAAAAATTTCCTCATGTGAATCTTCAATTTTTGAAAATCCATTTTGTGTTAATGTGTATTTCAATCATGTTTCTTTACCCTTCCTATGTATTATTCTAAAACTGTTCTATGCTTTCATTCCTATAAAGCTTAATATTCGTTGTGATCTTGCATTCGGGAGATAGTGGGTTCGAATCCCACAGTCGGTAGCCATTAAGATGGTTTCCCACGGTTTCCCATTCTTACACAAGGCAAATCCTGGGTCTGAACGTTATTTAATGCCACAGCTCCGATATGTTAGTGCGATGTTGAACAAGTAGGAAGAAAGTTTATTATTGAATCATTTAGCATGTGCGATTAGTGAAACATCATCCATAAATTTATAAGTGAAATTTATGTGAAGAACATATTGTGTTGTACTTTTAAAGTGATTAAATATATTAAATTATTAATAAGCTGGAAGGAAACGTAATCACTGATTCTAATTATTTCCCTCAAGTCTACGAAAAATGTATTACTGGAAAATTATCGCAGTTCACCTGGATTAAGCTGTTAGGTCGCGTTATATAGTCCGAAGAACATCATACCTACTTAATATTACGACAGTGTTACTTCTATACAGCCTGTTCGTGCGCCATTCTTCACCCCGTGACATGCCTGCGTTATAATGCGATTCAAGTATGATAGGTAGGTACAGAATTAATATCGGACCAAGCTGTCATTATCGACGTGCGTGACTAGGTATCGTTAGCTCTAGCCCAATTGAATTTCAGCGTGTTTACGTACCAGTATATGACTCAGCGAGAACTTTAAGATGTCCACTTAGAAGCAGCAATGTACTTTAAACATTTCTCAGTTTGTTTGTTTGTTTGTTTATATCATTCAGACGTACTATCCATTTCATAATATCTAATCTCGAGGAGCTTCATCGTGGTGAGTCATGAATATAGATTCTTCAGACTTGGCGCACCATAGCAGTTCCACAATTAGCTATCATAGAAAACCTAGTGTCTTTGAAGTGACATGGTGAGAAAATAAGGAACCATATGGCTTACCGTTGCATTTCAAATCTATGGCAATGATGTGAGATTGATAGTTAACTTTGGTATGATGGTAAACTGGATTAAAAGTAAGTTTTTGAGTCTCACGAAGAGAAAAGGTCCTCCCATATTTAATTACTGTGTTGATGGAGTGGAAGTACCTCAGAGGGATCACTGCAAACATCTGGGTGTTTACATAAAGGAAGACCTTCATTTGGGTAATCACAAAAAACGGGATTGTCAATACGTTTACAGACCACTTATGACTGTATGTAGGGGTTGTAGTTTAGGTCACGGCCGCTACGTTCTCAATCCTAGGCCCGGCCCAACCTTATGTCGCCAAACACCTTCGATGTGTTAGTGCGACGTTAAACCACTAGCAAAAGGGCGTATGGAGAGGGGTATATAAGTTAGAGGTAATATCCAAACTTCAGTGTGCTTCTAGTGTATGGAATCCTTATCAACATTACTTGTTTCGAGAACGGGAGAAGATCCAAAGGAAAGCAGTACGATATTTTCCAGGTGATTTCCGACATAAGAGTAGTGTTACGACCTGGGGGTAAGAAGACGAGGTGCTAGACTAAGTCTCGCTTATCAGCGGAGAGGTGGCGTGTAATGGCATTAGAGCATGAATAAACTTGAATAATGTTTTTAAAATTAGGAAAGAAAAAGTATGAGATAAAGTGAGATAATATGAGATGAAATTGAAAGATTGAAAGACACACGATTATCGAACCAGATCTTTACCTATTTTAAAGATAAGAAGACCCAGCCAACTTGGTTCAAGGAGGTGGAAAGGAATCTAGAGGAGATGGGGATAACTTATGAAGATATACAAGAACGCAACCCAAACAGGGGGAAACTAAAAGACCACCAGGGTTTTCAAGAAAGGCCAAAGTCGAAGACGGGAAAGACGTGGACGGAGGAAAGGAAAGAGCAACACCGGCAACGAATGAAGGAACAATGGGCAAAGATCAAAGCCCAGAGAAGAAGACAGCTGAAGTAACGTGGTCCTTTATAGGCCGATACGATTAAAGAGAAAAACATGATAAAGTTGGAATTCAAGAGTACCAATCGGGACAAATATCGTCTTTGCGCCTGCACAAAGCGCTATGTGAAATATTTAAGCTGAGAAGGTTCTGTCACCTAAGGTTCAATGCTGTGCGAGTATATTCAAATATTTGTCGCTTTTTACTATATATGTGCTGCGGGTAAGTATTTCTGCCACAAATGTAACACAGGGTAGTTTTCCGGCTCAGCGATGATATGAATTAGGCATTGCAGTAGTTTAGCAAGAGAGATGTTCGGTACCTTCTAAACTTCTATGAAACTATTTACACAAAAGGGTAGGTAAAGAACTAATCAAGGATCTGTCACCTGGGTAAGAGCCGTAAGTACAGATCTGTGATCACTGACTATGTGATATGAAGGTCTTACGACATGTCAGTTTGACTTATTTACATTGACAAACCGATCCTGCAAGTGAAGGACAACTTTGTGTAATTCATCTCAGGGTCAATTTTTAACTAGGAATAGACTGAAAAACCCGAATAATTTCCATACCATGAGACAGAGTGCATCGTACGTAATATCTCATAAGAGATGGATCCCGGCTTTGAGGATTTTCACTGTTTTATATTAGATAAAATATTAACCAGAAGGATACATTTCAAGTAGAAGGAAGTAGCTCTAGTAATGAACCCGTTTATAAAAAAAGAAGTGGCTGAAAGTCTGGAAACGACAAAAGCAAAAAAACATACTATCCATATTGTACCCTTTTGCCCACATATTGGATGCAATATTGAATCACATACCTGTTTATTGACTGCAGTGAATGTCGGCATCAATTATTACCTCGTCCGTAGTCTCTACTGTTAAACTGACAGTGGATACGTACTAGAGTGTCCGACTCAGGATCCCAAGTTCGAGGGTTGGATTCTGGCCTAGGGAGTATGTTTTTGAAAGGTTATCAA
Organism: Anabrus simplex; assembly: GCF_040414725.1. NCBI lineage: Eukaryota > Metazoa > Arthropoda > Insecta > Orthoptera > Tettigoniidae > Anabrus > Anabrus simplex. Next base: position 1,211,291,028 of record NC_090265.1, on the reverse strand, counting down.
AATCTTGGCACTTCATGTAATTACTGCTGGCATTTTCAAGATCTCCGCACTCAGTTATCTACTGACAAAATTTATTGAACTCAGTCACAGGAGCCACCCGCCTTCATTGTAAGAAATTGGTAGGCTGATCGGCTGGATCGCACCACTTAAGAAAGTCTTCGCCTCGATAGGAGTTATTTATTATTATTATTTATTTTATTTTATTTTCACAATTGGCTTTACGTCGCTCCGACATAGATAGGTCTAAGACGACGATGAGATAGGAAAGGGCTTGGAGTGGGAAGGAAGCGGCCGCGAGCTTAATTAAGGTACAGTCTCGGCATTTGTCTGCTGTGACATGGGAAATCACTGAAAAACATCTTCAGGGCTGCCGACAGTTGGGTTCGAACCCACTATCTCCCGAATGCAAGCTCACAGCTACGTGCCCCTAAACGCACGGTCAACTCACTCCGTATATTCTATCTTTATGATATAATTTACGTGCATTTACTCGTCATTCAATCTCCACTTTTTATGTCACCGTAGTGACATACGCTTCTCTAAATTACACGTTAACACAGAATAACAGATTGTAAATAACAAAACACATTACGTAAATAAATGGACAAATACATGATAACTCAAACTGATTTTCCTTCTCAGTTGAAAGAAAATGTGAAAAATTCCCACAATATTGCAGTAAATATTGTAGTAATTTGTTTAATGATGTTATTTTCAGTATTTTTAATGGCATAATTTATTTGTATTTAATGCAGTATGAGACAAACTTTAGCGCATCCCGATGTTTCGCGAAGATATTGCTCTATATCCTCAGAAATTAATCACAACAGGTCTGGTAATGTTGAAAATGTGTTTTCGGCTGACTTTGCTCTGTTGATCAAGTATAATAGAATTCGACACTGAATGCAGCAGTAGGTTATATAAAGATGATTTGAAAATGAAAGTGACATCGAAACGGAAAATTTGTTTGACTACGAATAAGAAATAAGAAATAGATGTAGATGAAGAATTTTATGTATCATTGTGTTACATTCAGCCGTCCACCGGAATCTAGACAGAAGGGAAATTAGTGACTGCGCTGGAAGGCTCGTCAACGAAGTGGGCATGAGCAGTCATCCAAATTCTTTCGGCCGAAATCTCAGCGGCTATGGGCACCGACCGATCGTGACATGTTCTGTTTACCAGTCTTCTAGAATTTGTACACTGCATCTATGTATCATGTTATCTTCCCAGGAGTCACACAACACATAGAAATTGTAAACTCTAACCTCGACAATGTTTCAAGTCATAGGCACTTCCAAGAGTTGATTTTTCATTTTGGTCACATGCTTTTCTGGTTTAATCATCTAAAGCGTGGGAAATATCTTCCTTGAAAAGTAACTAATATTTACAATCTAAATAAAAAACTACTAACATCTCTTCAAGGACTTATTTTGGGAGAAAGGTGAGAATTTTTAGAGAAAGTTCTTCGAATCCGTGATTCCACAACATTTGTCTACATAATTATTTAGAATTCGTATGAAGCTGTCTACGGTAAGGGTGTTTTCTGCCCGAAGGCAGGTCCGAACCTCCGTAGAGGTGTTCCTCAGCCGGAGTTTACGTACAGTAGGGTGGCCAGTTCATTTCCGCTCCTCAATTCCCATACCCTCCCACCAACAGCGCGTGGCAACCCATCCAAATCTTGACCACGCCCAATGTTGCTTAACTTCGGAGATCTCACGGGATCCGGTATTTCTACACGGCTACGGCCATTGGCTGAAGCTGTCTAAAGCTCACTATTTAAGTCACTGTGTGTCTTGATAGTTAAGCGCAGTCACAATAAGAATACTCCGTAACGATACATCGTACACCATAATATAATCACTACGTTAAATATTTCAGCTTACGGTCCTGGTCCACAAGCTTCTGGCCCTACATGTTCAATGTTGGGTATGCCACTGGGATAGGGTTTCAACTAGTACTGTTGGTATTTTATTCATTCGTATTGCATTGTCAGCCACTGTTGCAATATCATGAATAATAGAAATAATGTTACTAGTTTTAAGTCCTGTAATTACTTTTATGGTTTAGGACACACTGAGGTGCTGTCATTTTTTCGATAGAAATACCTTCAGGTGCCTGTAAATCTACCGACACGAGGCTGGCGTACTTAGACAACCTCAGTCACCGGATTGAGTCGGAATAGAACCCCCCCCCCCCCAACTTTGACTAAAATACCCGGTGCTACTCTTTTTGAGCAACTCAGCACAGCTAAATCAATGTCATCTCATTAATTTTCATCCCCACTGATTTTTATTTCATCAAGCTTGTATTTGGTATTTAATGTATTTTTGATTAAATATCAAACAAGTGTATTTCATTCAGAATGAGATATGGGTTAACTTCTGCTTTACACCTATTTGAATTTTACTCGCAATAACATCACACGATAAAAACAAGGGACGATATATCAAAAGCCTACAAAGTAAGCCTTTTTCTGCTATCAGGCATGTACGCGACTGTCTACACATTCATACAGTCCCACTTTATCTCGCAAGCGAGTTCTACGGTACTAAAGCTTTCGTGCAGGCTTGTACATTTGTTCCGTTCACATTATGTGATCGTCCAAGATATGGCCTGTGACACTGACCTTAATACCACGTACTTAATTACCTCCTTCCTCTTCTTGGTACCCGTATGTCTTTCTGTCGCAGGATATGGTATCTTGTGAGGAAATTTATGAACGCTGATTCTAATTTAATCCGCCTTTACTTCTTCCCTAGCTCTCTTTACTGGATACTATTTTGTTTATTGTCAACATTGCTTAAAATATAATTCAATAGAAACGATCACGTTCCCCTCTTTGTACAATTCTCAGACAATCGAATAAGTTGTAATAATACTACTAAATAAAAGTGCTCTAATATTTTTAATATGAACATCAAAAGCACACGGGAAGTGATTTCAAACTTCATAAACTCAGAAAGTGGAGCATAAATAATATTCGTTTTACTACAGGAATATAGAATAGATTTATATAATCTGACAAGATTAAGGCCATTAGGCCCTGTCTTCTATCTAACCAGAAAATACAATAGCCTATTTACATTACAGAATTATATTACAAATGAGACATCTTACAGCTACTAAACAATACAATATTATAATACTAGCTGATGTACCCGTGCTTCGCTACGGAATTCTACATTGTATACTTAATTCTAGGTTAGGTAGTGTACACGTTGTGAGCACGACTGTATTAAGTTGCATAGCTCTTAACGTTACCCTAGAAACGCGACGGAAAAATCACCAAACGCCTTTTCACATATGAAGACTGCGTTAGGGAATTTTCATTGTAATGGTAGGCCCACTTGCCCACCATCAGTCACAATCAGCTTGGGGAATATCATTATAATGGCAGACACTCACTCTCCACCTGCCATTTTACATCCTCAGAAGAACTTGTCTTAGTGGTTTTCCCAACTGAAATAAACATAGGTCATTACAATGGCGTCAGTAGTAATGGCGGGAATAAAAGCAATTATTCCGCATAAAATACTCGATCAAATGAAAAACCACACATTTTCTCACTTTTATCGAACAGTACTACGCTGCCGTTCTAAGAGCCCAATGTTCCAGAGCTGGAGTGACCAGGCCGCAGACAGCCGTTATCCGTGAAAACTCTTTGTCTTTTTCCGGGAGGGGAGTTGAATAGTGTCGATTCCCAGGACAAAAACTATGTCCTTTTACTTTGTTTCTTAGGAGTACCCGATGACTGGGAAAATCTCAGTTAACTACACTGGCGGCGGAAAATCTATCTGACTTGGACGCCTCCAAGCCAGAGGAGAAGCCCCTCTTCACTGCTAATTTTGAATAAAATGAATGTGGAATTTAATAAAAGTGAAGAGGAAGAAGCTCTTTTTAAGAAACGGCTCTTTTCAGGCTTGAATTTTGAGTTATTTATTGAATTGTGTTGGTATAATTTGCAATGTGCCTAAATTGTAATTCTAGATCTTTCATACTACTACTACTAAGTGAGCTTCTGCCTTAAGTGTGCACACTTCTCGTTCAAAACAGCACGTCAGAGTATGGATCGAATAGCTAGAATACTATGATTAACCAGTGCGTTACGTACCAGTAGTACGGTATCAGAAAATGTATGAACCACAGGAATGGCATGCTTAAGAAGAAAGTTTTCTAACTCCACAGCTATTTCCCGCCAATATTCAGTCAGGCTGTTATACTCGGTACGCAGCAGTAATCCCATCTATCGGAGTTGAGCGGCAGCATAAGAGACAAAGAACATCACAGCAAACAATGACCAATGTAATGTTATTGTTGATCAATGTTATGCACTTTCAATATTGTAGGCTTTCGCTTTTAGTTTTCTTCCGACTCTGAAATACCACTCTTATCATAGTCGCTACGGTAAAACTGAATAAAACATAAATTTTCGGAAATTTTATTCTCTATAACTTTTGTTATGCATCATTTTTCGATAGGACCAATAACATAGGTATTTAAAAATTCAATTTTAGGCGCCTTCCCCTAAACTACAATTTCATCCAGGGTTAGTAAAATAGTTTATAACTTATTCTGTACTTTCTCATTCCCCGACTCTATATACCGACTTTCATCAAATTTTGCTGACCCATTTTCTCGTGGCTCGGCGTTGATATGGACTTGACAACAAAAATACAAATTCATGAATATCTGTTTTATCAAAGCCGGTACGGAAACAATGTATGACATAAATGATCGAAAATTTAATTCTATATACTTTCAGTTATGTATTATTTATCGATAGGACCGCTAATAATATAAATATTCGAGAATTGAATTATAGGCCTTCTCCTAAACTACCATTTCACTCAGCGTGAATAAAATGATTTATAGTCTGTATTGTAGTGGTCATCACGCGACTTCACATACCGATTTTCATTAAATTATCTTCAGTCGTTTTCTCGTGATGCGAGTAGGCCTACAGACAGACAGACAGACGGACAGACGGACAGACAGACAGACAGACAGACAGACAGACAGACAGACAGACAGACAGACAGACAGACAGACAGAAATTACAGAACAGTAAAATGTTCATTTCTTTGTTACTATGGACATGGTCGATACAGAAATACAATTTTTTGTTTTTCTAATTCTGAACAATGTACAGACAAAACTCTTATTTTATGTATATAGATTAAAAATTAGTAAGATAAATTATAACGGTGATGATTATGATGATGATGATGATTATTATTATGATGATGTACATAATTATAACATGACTTTTATATTCACAAAACGTCAATTTCGCTGATTTCTATCTAAAAAGAATCCTTAATAATTGAGCAGTGTCTGCTCAAAAGGTGCTGTTTTGACGATTATCGGTTTCATTGTTGTGGATCCTCGCTTCTTTCGTGAAAAGGGCAGGATCCGTGTTTACATGCTATAGGGTCCATTGACAGAACACTACCCGGGCTTCGAAATCATGACCATGGAGCTCCTGGTGCAAGTGCAAATGAAACCGCTGGGTGTGTAATATCCGTATAACAGGCATCTGGCTTATGTTCGTCTCCTGTGCAATGTCCGTTCTGCTAGGGCGAGCATTGTGAGCAAACATCACAAGATAATCTCGAAGAGGCCGTGTCCTTACAACGGGCGAAGTAGCCACAGACGTCTTTTCACACTCCGAAATGTCATGCCTGTCGGTTGTAGTCTATCCGGATAGCGTTCTTGATACAGGCGTTGTGTCTGATATACGCTCTGTCTGTCTTCTCCATAGAAGAGTACCATATCCACTAGAATACATCACGAGGCAATGAATAAACTTTGTATTGTGTTGTGTTGTGTTGTGTTGTGTTGCGTTGCGTTGTGTTGTGTTGTGATGCGTTGTGTTGTGATTTGTTGTGTTGTGTTGTGTTGTGTTGTGTTGTGTTGTGTTGTGTTGTGTTGTGTTGTTTTGTGTTGTGTTGTGTTGTGTTGTGTTGTGTTGTGTTGTGTTGTGTTGAGGATCCCCCCCAGGGGCATTGCTGACGGACTGAACATACATATACAATGCACAATGGATAAAACTAGCATGGAATCAATTCAAGTATTTGTATAGTAGCAAGAATTTTCATGGTCCGGCTCTATGGCTAAATGGTTACCGTGCTGGCCTTTGGTCACAGGGGTTTCGGGTTCGATTTCCGGCAGGGTCGGGAATTTTAACCTTAATTGGTTAATTTCTCTGGCACGGGGACTGGGTGTGTATGTCGTCTTCATCATCATTTCATCCTCATCAAGACGCGCAGGTCACCTACGGGTGTCAAATCAAAAGACCTGCACCTGGTGAGCCGAACATGTCCTCGGACACTCCCGGCACTAAAAGCCACACGCCATTTCAATTTTCAAGAATTTTCATAGGGACTGACCTGAGCACTCTACACTTGAAAGTGTATTGTATATTATACGGAGCTTTTGCTTACGTAAACCCCTCCTCGGGACAACCGATGCATTGAACAGCAAGCGGGATCGGAGAACCACATTTATTTCTTGTTTGATTACTGCACAGCAGCAGTGATTTATAAAATGAGCGTATGATCTGTAATCGATATTGCCATACAGAGCTGCTGGTATAATGTGGAATACTCATTCACGATTTTTATCAGCCAACTAGCATTCTCAATAATGAACCACTGGGTGGGAATGGAAACGCGTTATATTCATGAGATTATGAAGTTATTTAAAGCCACTATGAATTTGTTCGTTGAGAGAGTCTGTCACCAGTATTGAACACAATATGTCACGAGACTGCACAGCGCAGTACTTTTGTCAGGTGCGTATGAATGAACTAGTTAGAAATATTGTGCTAACTTTATTAGTGGAATATATCAGTAAAAAATGTATGCGTAACTTCATTCTTCGGGTAGAATATATATACAAAGTAAGCATTTATCAGAAATGCTAAACATAGTTATGTTATAAAAGTGGAACTACCGTCGTTATTTCATAAAATACGCACAACACTCGGATTTCCAAAGGGTGTGGAAATTTTCTGTGTCTTCATAACATTCGTTTGATAACAACATTTCCTGCTCGATTTGAATGTACTTGCATGTCACTAGTATTGAACAGGGTGCCCTATAATAATAATAATAATAATAATAATAATAATAATAATAATAATAATAATAATAATAATAATAATTTCGTGTGGCTATTCCTAGCCTGGTGTAGTCCTTGCAAGCCAGGACCCTCCGACGAGGGTGGGCGGCATCTGCCGTGTATAGGAGACCGCATGTTATTTTAGAAGGTTTTAATCAGAATCTTTTTTTATATGTAGTTCTTTATTAGTTGATTATTTGCTTATTAACTTCCTTATTTATTTACTTAGTGACCTAATGAAATGCTTGCTCACTTACTTATCTAATTCTTAATCACTCACTGATTTTTATACTAAGTCGCTTATCTGCTTGTATATTTGCTAGTTCTTTACTTACATATATACTTGCTTACTCACTCACTTACTCACTTCCTTCCTTCCCTCCTTCCTTCCTAACGTACTTTTTGACTTAATTGGTTGCTTACAGACTTGCTTTCTGGCTTAGTTACTCATATATCACCTACTTACCTTCTGATATCCTTATATAATTAATTGCGTATTCACTCATTTGCCTACTTGTGGTGTTGGTTCTTCATTTAATTATTTAGTTGCCTATCAAAGTATTTCCTTAATTGCTTGCTGATTATCTTACTAACAACATTTTCTTTCTTCCTGATTTACTTACTTACCAACAAAATTACTTTTCTTTTTTTCTGATTTACTTTCTTATTAACAGACTTAACTTTCTTTTTTGATGATTTACTTACTTAGTTACTTACATACTAGGTAGATTAATGGACTGACTGACTAATTGACTAATGATTATTGATTGATTCATTGACTGATTCATTATTTTCTTCCTTCTTTCCTTAATGATAAAAATTCTTCGTTGGTTCATAAATTCACATTCACTCAAGAGTAGCGGCGATTAGGGAAAACACTACATTTTTATTCCATTTCAGCCGACTGAAACTAGAAATTAGAAATTATAGGAATTATTTTAAAAATCAACTTATACAAGCCCTGTTGTCTTGCCAGCAAAATTCTCTCCCTTCATTTCTCTAATAACAAAATTATTAGTTTAAATACGCACTAAATTTCGTTCGCCCAGCTAACCGATTTGCAAAGCGGCACAGCAAGTAGTGGAGACGTAGTATGTACTGTGACAAAGGGTAGCAGGGACGCTGAGACAATCGCGCAGTCTCTTTAGAGTCTGTTACTTTCTTACTCTATAGTCAAATGCTAAATGATTTCCATTGTATAGTCCCGCCGTACTTCTATTTAATTCTAATGCATCTGTAATATTGTGCCTTTGATGAAACTCTAGATAGTATTGAATCAAAATTTAAAAAAAAACTATTATTATTACCACACTTAAGTTGGTAAACCGTCAACCTTTACCTTTCTGTCGAAATTCTCTTAGAAAGCATCAAAAAACCTTCTTGTAGTTTTATTTTTCAGTTGTGATGTATATAACCACCCCCCAAAAACTATATCCCACAAACCCGGGTAGTTTTCGTTGTCTGTAGATTCCCCCCCATTTCTAATTCTCAATCGCGTTATTGCACTCAAGGCAGGATAAGCCAAGTGAACTCCATTGGTGCATACACGGGCTATCTTCTGTGAGTCGTATGGGACAACACTCAACAACTCTCCATTACTTCCATAATTCGGCTGTTATCTTGGAAAAAAAGCAAAAGCAAAGTCACCTCCGTACAGGCCATGAAGGCCCTTGGAGGAGTGGACGGTAAAGGCTTCCACCATTGTTAACCTCGGCACGTGATGGGGTAGAGTGGTTAGCTCTACGCCCGGCCGCCTTTGCCCCAAGGAATTAACCTGGTACTCATTTTTGGTGTAGGCTGAGAGAACCTCAGGGCCATATGCACCTCCGGAAGTGGAAATCTCGTTTCTTAAATTTTACGACTTCCTAGTGGGGATTCGAACCCACGTCCTTCCGGGAGAGCCGAGCATGCCTTTACCGCCTCGGCCAGGCAGCCCCTGTTATCTTGGAAAGAATAAACAAAATTGAAAATGCGTGAAATTATTTTCCCTATTGTCCAATTTAACTGAGAAATTAATACTTTATATCGACCCTCATTCATCACGTGTTGTTCACAATTTGCTTAGCATCGCACTGACGCGTGTAGGTCTTTTTTCACAATTTTCTTTATGTCGCACCGACACAGATAGGTCTTATGGCGACGTTGGGACATGAGAGGGCTAGGAGTGGGAAGGAAGCGGCCGTGGCCTTCATTAGGTACAGCCCCAGCACTCGCCTGGACTGAAAATGGGAAACCACGGAAAACCATCTTCAGGGCTGCCAACAGTGGGGTTCGAACCCACTATGTTCCGAATACTGGATACTGGCCGCACTTAAGCGACTGCAGCTATCGAGCTCCGTACGTGTAAGTCTTGTGAAGACGATAAGATAGGAAACAGCTAAGACTGAAAAGGAAGCGACCGTGGCCTTAATGGTACAGCCGCAGCATTTGTCTGGTGTGAAAATTGGAAACCACGCAAAACTATCTTCAGGGCCGCCGACATTGCGCTTCGAACACAGTTTCTCCCGACTACAAGATGACAGCTACGTAAGTTAAGCCACGTAGACACTCGCTTGGTATTCATCAGTTGATTTGGTGCCCAGCTCCATGGCTAAATGGTTAGCGTGCTGGCCTTTGACCACCGGGGTCTCGGGTTCGATTCCCCGAAGGGTCGGGAATTTTAACCATAATTGGTTTCGCTGACACGGGGGTGGGTGTATCTGTCGTCTTCATCATCATTTCATCCTCATCACGACGCGCAGGTCGCCTACGGGTGTCAAATCGAAAGACCTGCATCTGGCGAGCCGAACTTTTCCTCGGACACTCCCGGCACTAAAAGCCATACGCCATTTCATTTCAGTTGATTTGGTAGCTCAACAGCTAATAAACCTAAGCTCAACGAGTTTCGATCAGTGTAAGATTACCTTCTCCTCGTTTGGTTCAGTAAAATATATTGCGAGAGACCATTAAAGAAACATTTCTTTTACGGGACTTGGAGTAGCTACTACTTTTCTTCAACTTCTTTTCAGAACTTGTCTGAAAATCTTAGAAAATCCGTAGCTCGTGCCACTTGGAGACGTTAGAAACTTTTGAAGTTTCTACGTGTGTCTCGTCTGGACAGTACAGCCCCACTTGGAGAACAAAAGTGTATTTTTAACGTCCCACTAAGTTTCACCGGGCCTGTTAAAACTTGTAAGGCCACTTCCTTTTATTTCAATGGCCCCTACAAGGCACTTCACTTAAATGCAATAGAAACGTGTGCGTAATAGTAAATTATTACTTTTCACTCATTAAATAACTGATTATTGTAAGAATTTTTTCCGAATAATCCTTGTATACTGTATCACCAAACTCTATTGCGCAGGTTATTAAATCGCAAGAAATGGGGTAACGCATAATTCAAATTCCCGTGGTTCTAATCTTCTGTGAGCTAGCATCGGGAAGATAGTGGGTTCGAACCCCACTGTCGGCAGCCCTGAAGATGGCTTTTCGGGGTTTCCCATTTTCACACCAAGCAAATGCTGGGGCTGTACCACAATGAAGGCCACGGTCGCTTCCTTTTCATTCCTAGGCCTTTCTTATCCCATAGTCGCCATAAGACCTATACGTGTCGGTGCGAGGTAAATCAAATAGCAAAGAAAAACCTTAATGAATATAATAATGGCGTGTTGTGTTCGGAGAAACCTCGTGCAGGTCGTTCTAACTGATACCCTACAGTCAACCTGAGCGTGTGTGAGGATTGTGCCCTATCCAAGATGAATTTTAAAGACGGACAAACATCCAGAAGTATTAAAGTCAATGAAAATTAAAATCCCCGACCCGGCCAGGAATAGAATCCCGGACCACTTAACAAGGGAGCCTGACCATAAATGTAAGATAAGATTCCAAGGATTCGTTCGTAATCTGTTCACCCTCCAGGGTCGGTTTTTCCCTCGGACTCAGCGAGGGATCCCACCTCTACCGCCTCAAGGGCAGTGTCCTGGAGCTTCAGACTCTGGATTGGGGGATACAACTGGGGAGAATGACCAGTAACTCGCCCAGGCGACCTCACCTGCAATGCTGAACAGGGGCCTTGGTGGAGGATGGGATGATTGGAAGGGATAGACAAGGAAGAGGGAAGGAAGCGGCCGTGGCCTTAAGTTAGGTACCATCCCGGCATTTGCCTGGAGGAGAAGTGGGAAACCACGGAAAACCACGTCCAGGATGGCTGAGGTGGGAATCGAACCCACCTCTACTCAGTTGACCTCCCGAGGTTGAGTGGACCCCGTTCCAGCCCTCATACCACTTTTTAAATTTCGTGGCAAAGCCGGGAATCGAACCCGGGCCTCCGGGGGTGGCAGCTAATCACACTAACCACTACACCACAAAGGCGGACGATTCCTAGGATTACTTTCATTTATACAATTAAACTTCTTCAAGGTCAAAAGACTACAAAATTTTAGTTTTGCTTTTAAATTCAAGGAAGAGACAAACATTAATTCAACATCTTACTGTCTGTATAATGATGTAGTTCAATAAATCGTAACATTTCTACCTACCGCTAAACAATCAACTTACTGAGTTATTTTAATATAACCAAAGGAAGAAAGTAATTCGCGCTGTATTATGTAACATCCAACCGCAATCTAAAATTCCGAGACCTTAAAGGACATTCTTCCAACCTACGTACGAAATCACTATTCTAGACAAATTAGTGATCCCGAGCTGTGAGTTTGCATTCAGGGGATAGTGAGTTCCAATCCCACCGTCGGTAGTCCTGAAGATTGTGGTTTCCCATTTTCAAACCAGGCAAGTGCTGGAGATGTACCTTATCACGGCCGCTACCTTCCCAATCCTAGCCCGTCCGCACCCTTCCCTCGCCGCAATCCTTCGATGTGTTCGTGCGACGTAAAGCCAGTAGCGAAAAATGAAAATAAAAATAATCCCGAAATAATTTATCTAGATGAAACTTCTTCAGCCATCATTACCAAACAAGAAATAGGTTCGGCTACTAAAAGATTGAAGTTGATACATATGGCAAGATCAAATGCCACCACAGTACACACAGTACAAGCGCGAATGTTTATAGTAGATAACGCAACAATAACATGTTCAGTAGAGAGAAAGTACCGGGTATGGTTCATATTGGCTAGTACAACTAAACCTTCACTCTCTTCCAAATAGTGTTTCCTCCTGCGGGTACCGTGCTCGATAGCTGCAGTCGCTTAAGTGCGGCCAGTATCCAGTAATCGGGAGATAACGGGTTCGAGCCCCACTGTCGGCAGCCCTGAAAATGGTTTTCCGTGGTTTGCCATTTTCACACCAGGCAAATGCTGGGCCTGTACCTTAATTAAGACCACGGCCGCTTCCTTCCAATTCCTAGGCGTTTCCTATCCCATCGTCGCCATAAGACATATCTCTGTCGGTGCGACGTTAAGCAAATAGCAAACCTCCTGCGGGTGGCCGAGGTAGAATACCACGCACGGTATCTCCGTCCTGTCGTAAGACGTGACTAAAAGGAGCCCCAAGGTTTCTTAGCCTGGAAGCATGGGTTAGCGGCAACGGGGCCCATAGCTGTGTCCTGGCAATCCTTCCACTTACTTGTGACAGGCGTCTCACTTTCATCTATCGTACCTTTTGGTCATTTCTTGCTCTTTTCCAACCCCGACAGCATTAGGTTCGCGAGGCCTAGGGAGCTTTTCAGTTTCACGTCCTTGGTAACCCTTGTGTTTCTTTGTCCGATATCTTATAGGATAATAACATAAAGATCAAAAGCTAGTAGGCCTATGTTATGTATTTAAGTATACAGAAACGAAAGAATAGTCATCTCGGTACAGGCTCTGAAAGGGTAGAAGGGTGAAGCTTCCACAATCCATAATCTCGTCACATGGTGGAGTAGTGTGGTTAGCTCAAACTCTAGCTGCACTTGCCATCTGCAGTTAACCTGGTACGCATTTTTGGTATATTCTGAGTGGACCTCAGGACCATGTGCACCTCTGAAAGTGGAGATCTCATTTCTTAAATATTTTGACATCCTGACGGGGAATCGAACCTATGTTCTTCCGGATGAACCGAGTATGTCTCAACCGCTTCGGCCAGGCAACTCATTAATTAAGTATAATAACAACAATAATAATAATAATAATAATAATAATAATAATAATAATAATAATAATAATAATAATAATAATAATAATAATAATAATAATAATAATAATAATAATAATAAGTTAAATGAGGTCCTAAAGAACGTCTGGAAGATTGAGAGACTATTAAGTAACTGAACATCTACTCTTCACAAGAAGGGTGAATTAACCAACATTCTCCAAGCCTATACTGACCATAGCCGAGCCAACTTGACTCTCAACTGCGAGAATACCAAGGAGAATTCGAGAAAGTGTGTTCTTGTGCTGAACATATCCTTAATCTCAAGTCAGTTTCAACGCAGGTTAAGTTAGCGGGCAAAATGTATTTTGTATTGGTATAGAAGACCTCTGCGATGCTATTTTAATGGAACAAGCCTGGGTGGAGCAAGTCGGGCTGGTTCCACAGCGGGCGAATCGCCGAGTTGTGCTCCACACCGTCGCGCCACGACAGACAACCCTTCAGAGATGAGATGGGCTGGCACTGCTGCCATTTTTACCGCCTTGGCAGTGTGGAAACGACGAGATTCCTGAACCGAGACTCTTCCATATCCATAGAGTCCAGAGGCTTCTAGTGCCCGATGGATCTCGAAGGGTCAGTCCCCGTATATAAAGGCGGCGGACAAGTGTGAGACGGTTAAGTGTGAGCTCAGTCAGTCAGTCAGTCAGTCAGTCAGTCAGTCAGTCAGTCAGTCAGTCAGTCAGTCAGTCAGCGGCTGAGAGCGATTGTGACTTTTCAGTTCAGTGCGTAGACTGAGTATGTCACCGATTGATGGGTGGAGAGTGCGGTCTGTAAGACAGTGCTGTGAGATGTGTACCGCTGAATACTGGATCAGCGTGCTACAGAGTCGACGGAGATCTGTGAGCAGACAACGATAGAGTACAGTGCAGATGAGTGACTGCAGTTTGAGTGCAAACCGTGTTTCCCATACGGACTTGTTTGATTGTTGTTCGCACGCTCAAATTGCGAACAGTGCGGCCGCCTATAGTGTACGGCCCTAAGGTGCAAGCGATAGTGTGCAGTGGGTGTGTACGTGAACTGTGTAGCCTAACTGTTTTAGCCTGTAAGTATTATACAGTAACTTTAGTGAGACCGAACAGTGAGAACTGAGAGAGTGTGCTAACGAGTGTGACTGCGTACCTTTACCTAAGTGGTAATTAAAATAATAAATCTTAACATAGAAGCTACCAGTCGAGTATTTGTTTATCTACTACCCGCCAACTCGTTATAGTATGTGTGTACCCTTGCCGATTTCAAAACGGCATGTGACTCAGTTGACAAGCCTATCATTTTTTGGAATTCTGGAACTGCGGTTGGAACAGAAGATTCACAGCCTTATCCAACAGACGTTGTGTAATACCAGATCACGAGTAAAGTTCGGGGAATACACTAGCAAAGTGTCCAGGACTTAGGCAGGGGGATGGATGCTCCTATCTTCTCTTCAGCTGTTCATTACAGAAGGCCATCTGAGAGTGTCGAAAGGAACTGAATTAGTGTAAGTTCCAAACTGATATTATCCTTCGACACAAGCGAAAGGGGTTCTCCGTAGGTTGTTTGGTGACTGCAGACGGCTTGGCCCTTCTCGAGAGCTCATTTGAAATAGCAATTAAGTATCTCAATACACACACTCACCCATCAGGCTGTTAAGTTTAGACTTCAAATGTCAATAGATAAAACAGAGTATTTTACTAATAACAGTGGCAGCTCTGGTAAACCACAACTGGAACAGGGATAAATCGGGAAAGCCAGTAGATTCAAATACCTGGAAGAATGGTTGGAACACAGTCTCTCAGAAGGGGCAGCACTAACATCAAGCGTCAACAAGCTAATTCTGGCATAATAACTGACGAAGGACACACACAACAAAAGGTGCTGTTCGAAATGCCAAATTCAGGCGCTACCATGCAACCATCCGCCCTAAACCCCTGAGCGCTTTTGAGGCGTCTGATCTATGGACATGTCTCGAGGATGGACTCCACCAGGCTGACCAACCAGCTTCTCATATACTGGGGGAACCGTGGTGACCGGAAGTGGTTAAAGACCTGAAAGGAATGGGAATAATGACATCAAAGATCAGTCACCTCTCAGAGGGACTGTGAGACAGGTTCCAAGACAAATCACTCTGTAAGAAGTCAGATGCCTTTGACGAAGGAGAGAATGGAACATCATAGCTAGAGAAGGCGCAAGTACAGGGCAGTCATCAAGGCTCGACCCCATCAAAAACGTTGAATATCGTCGTCCTTAATTGACCTATTCGAACTACTACTATATTATTCACGGCAATCAAAGGCATTTATATTGACAATTGAGCTGCAGTGAGAATTGATGGTAATGTTTATGGCGTGTGGCCTCCAAAGAGGCCTGGCACAAGTGTTTCGAGTTGACGCCGTAAAGACGACCTGCGTGTCGGCGAGGATGGGGCCCTACCTGTGTTGAATTCTAATGATGAAGACAGCACACACCCCCAGCCCCAGAGCTATCGGAATTAAGCAATGAAGTTTAAGATCCCCGCCCCGGCCGGGAATCGAACCCGGTAACCCCTGGACCAAAGACCAGCACGCAGATCATTTAGGTATGAAGCCGGAGAGAATTAATGGTAGAATGAGTTTTTTATTCAAGGTACTTAGAGGGATTAGACAAGGCTGTAATCTTTCACCTTTGCTGTTCATAGTTTACACGGATCTACCAAAAGGCATAAAGTGACACGGAGGGATTCATTTAGGTCGAAGTGTCGTAAGCAGTTCGACCTATGGCGACGACTTGGTCACAATGGCTGATTGTGCTGAAAGCCTGAAGTCAAATATCTTGAAGCTTGAAAATAAGTTCAATGAGTATGATATGAATATTAGCCTTTCCAAGACTAAAGTCAGGTTGGGAGTACTCAAATGGAACAGGTAGATCATTTCAACTATTCAGGATGTGTATTCTTCCCGGATGGTAGGAGTCCTATACTTAGTGAGTCATTGAAGATGCTGCAAACCTAATGCATGAGTCCGCACTTGCAATCAACAGTATTCTATAAGAGAGAAGTCAGCCCCCGAACGAAGCTATCTTTACAACGGTCCGTATTAAGATTAACTATGCCGTACGGCAGTGAAAGCTGAGTGGTCTCAGGATATTTTATTAGTGAGTTAGAAGTAACTAACATGAAAGTAGCAAGAACCATCGCTGGTGCAAACAAGTGGAAACAATGGCGTTAAGGTACTCGGGATGACGAGATACTAAATTAGGAATGAATTCGATTCATGAAGTTGTACACATAAACCGGCATCGGCGGTGGGGTCCAAATGGTGGAGGATAGGATACCTAGGAGAATAATGGACTCATTTATGGAGAGTAAGAAAGGTAGACAGTGACCGAAACGGTGATGGATAGACTCATTTTATAATGATTTATTGATGAGAGGTATACGGAAATAAAGAAGGTCACACAGTTAGTAACAAATGGAAGATTGTGGAGGCGTTAAGTAAATTCACAGACTCTTGCAGACTGAACACTTGAAAGACATAACAATCTATAATGGAGGTTTACTACTACTACTACTACTACTACTACTACTACTACTACTACTACTACTACCACCACCAATAATAATAATAATAATAATAATAATAATAATAATAATAATAATAATAATAATAATAATAATAATAATAATAATAATAATAATAATAATAATAATAATCAGATTCTCTTTAGCATGGAAACGAAACACAAAATTCTGTTCCATAAATGTAATTATACCCAATTATTTTAATAACGAAATAAAATGGCGTATGGCTTTGAGTGCCGGGAGTGTCCTAGGCCAAGTTAGGCTCGCCAGATTCAGGTCTTTTGATTTATACCCGTAGGCGACCCGCGCGTCGTGATAAAGATGAAATGATGATGAAGACGACACATATACCCAGCCCCCGTGCCAGCAGATTAATCAATTTTGGTTAAAATTCCCGACCCTGCCGGAAATCGAACTCGCGACCCCTGTGACTAAAGGCCAGTACATTAACCATTTAGCCATGGAGCTAGACGTTTTAATAATGATACACATCATAGTAGTTGCTTTGTTAGCTGTCGTTGCCATCATGCTAGTAAGCTGACGAGAATCTGAACACCGGACGATTTGGCCGTGTGGTTTGTGGCGCGAGGCTGTGAGCTTGCATGCGGGAGATAGTCGGCTCGAATCCCACTTTCGGCAGCTCTGAAAATGGTTTTCCGTGGTTTCCCATTTTCACCCCAGGCTAATGCTGGGACTGTACCTTACTTAAGGCCACGGCCGCTTCCTTCCAAATCCCAGGCCTTTCCTATCCTATCGTCGCCGTAAGACTTATCTGTGTCGGTGCGACGTAAAGCCATTAGCAAAATCTCAAGAGAATGGGGAAATTTAGTCGACTGAATTGTTATACTAAGGTATTGAGCATTAGATGTTGCCTCAAGACATTGTCTGGCTGTGGTTGTTTTTGGTCCGCTAGAGGAATTTCATTTCCTTCAGAGCCTCCAGACAAGTGC
This sequence comes from Anabrus simplex, assembly GCF_040414725.1. NCBI lineage: Eukaryota > Metazoa > Arthropoda > Insecta > Orthoptera > Tettigoniidae > Anabrus > Anabrus simplex. The sequence goes on along the minus strand of NC_090265.1, from coordinate 1,211,273,298 downwards.
TGCAACACCGTATACGCAGACAAGTGCTGCAACACCGTATACGCCATCAGAGACGCGTCAGATAGAGGAACGGTTGACTAGAATGGATAACAAATGGCTGACTAAGACACTTCTATACCTGAAAAACCCGCAACAGCATTGATAAGTGGAAATAAGCATAAGAAATTGGTAATACTTAAGAAACATTCACGTTACAGTAGAAAAAGTTTGAGAAGCCCAGTAAGCAAATATGAATTTACAGAGAATCCTAAAAGAAAATATACATTAAGGACAGAAGAACTTCGACAGAAGCTTGGAGAATGAATGAATGAAGGGATACTATGAGAAAAAGAAGAAACATTGTGCCAAATAATATAACCGCGCTCCTTTGTTTGGCATGAGGAATCAAGAAGAAAAATCTTAATAGTAGTAAAAATAGAAACTTTGGCGAGTGTGATTAGCTGAGTGAATTTTCTGCTGGCTTTCCACTCGGACGCCAAGGTTCAATTCCGGTTCATCTCGTGTCTTCAGGAAGGGCATCCGGTCTTAAAGCCCAGACAAAATAAAAAAATGAGCTTGGGAATGTCTCGTATAAGCTGGAGAGAGTTAATAACAAAAAGAAACAACCTTTCCCTTTACGAAAATAAAATGATCTTAAATGTATCTCCCGGTCAGGGCCATCCACCAACAGCTGGTGATTTTAGATGGCAAACAGCCGTAAGACGTAGCCTGCAATGTTGCTATGGTTACACTTGAGTCACACATTTTTCACGTTACGTTACACAAAATTTCGGATGACCCCCAGACATAAGACATATTTATGTTAAAAGTAAACTATAACTTCTCTTCCCTGTGGAAGTGATGCACAAAATTACATGTCATCGCCTCTGTTTTATGATTTCAATTTGATATGATTCTCCTGAATCACAGTTTGGACGTGACTGCCTACCTCACATACAGTAATACTAATTGTTATAGCGTCGTAATTTAGAGTTTTGTGTATCGTCCGTCTGTCTTTATGATAGTTGGTGTAAATTATTAGGTCAGGTATGTCTGTTAGCTAATTATACTAGTATTTTCTTATACAGATAAAGACATGATGATGATGATGATGATGATGTTTAAAGTGCCCTAATATCTAGTTCATCGGCCTCAGGTCAAGGCATATTTCAGTTCCAACATCATACGCAGTCAGGTTTATATGAATTTCAGGATTATTTGTTGATTTAGTAATTATTGTAAATACCAATTATGTCGTAGTAAACCGTCAGTTAACATAAAACTACCCTATCATATACTGTTGAATTGTTCAGCTGCAATACTAAATGCATCCACGTTTCTAGGTTTAATTCTTGACGGTCATTTAAACTGGGTTGTTCCTGTGAATTCAATAAATAAAAAAGCGGGCTCCTTTAATTGGTGTGTCTACAGGATAAGCAATTACATTATTCTATATTTCACAGTAAACTGACTGATTTGAGTCTCATTTGGAGCAACTGTACGTCACATGTAATCAAAGAGTTGCAGTTTTATAAAACAAGGTGCTTAAAACTCTTAATGGATTCAATTTCCCCACATCCTCAAAATATATTTACACTCAATGTTCAGTACTCTCTTTATCGTTCACTGTAAAATATTTTGTTTCATTACATGCCTAGAAAATATTTAGTAACTCTATAAAGATTAATACTACTTTTATCAGCAATAGCGCTTTATACCCACATATTAACAGATCCTGCGTCATTATCCTTGTTCACTCTGTTCATTTAACAAAATATGATTAGTATTTTATCTCAGACTATCAATAATTGAAATTCTCTTCCACCATTGATAAAGAATTCTGTTTCTGGGGAAGTATTCCAGTGTAACGTGAGTTGCTACTTATGGGCTCATTATTTAAATTACACTGTATGATGTTTTATATAATAATTTTCCTGAATTGTTTCAGTAATTATATTGCTCTCCTTGCGGTCATAAACAATGATATTTCTGCGAAAAGATCTAAATATATTTTGGCAAAACATGTTAAAAGTATCTATAACCTAACCATATCTGAAAACCATTCTAAAATCTTGGTTGATTCTTGGTTTATCTATATAAATAAAATTGTTTCTGTTTGTCTGTTTGTCTGTCTGTTTGTCTGTTCCACCATCACGTCGAAACGGCTGGATAGATCTCAACCAAACTTCATATTTAGAGTATACTGACCCCGGGGAAGGTTTCGATATGCATATCATTTTAAAATCTTTGAAAAGACGGGGGTTTTATAGGAAAAACGGTTTTCCTCCATTTTCTCTTATACTATTATAGGCAAAATATCGAATTTGTCGTATAAGGACGAGACAAAGCTCAATTTAATCCTCTTGACGCAAAGAACAAAACTCGGTAAGCCCTACGGGCCCGAAAACCATGTTTTAAGGCCCTAAAACCAACCGTTACGGAGATATTGGCACCACACTACCCCTGCTCTAGGAATCGGATAAAGAAATGAACTGCCGTAACCATGGCAACGTCAGCTCCAGGATTCTAGAGCAGTGAGATTATGCATGTACGTTTGGGCATAGCTGTCAACCAAAATAGGTACAAATAAGACTTAATATCTGGGAAAAAAATATACTGTTGTGTAAGGCACTCATAGGACTCCTTTGGGCGGGGATAAATAAAATTGTTTCTGTTTGTCTGTTCCACCATCACGTCGAAACGGCTGGATAGATCTCAACCAAACTTCATATTTAGGGTATACTCATCCCGGAGAAGGTTTTGATATGCATATCATTTTAAAATCCTTGAATAGACAGGGGGTTTATAGGAAAACCAGAATGGTTTTTCCACCATCACGTCGAAACGGCTGGATAGATCTCAACCAAACTTCATATTTAGAGGATACTCATCGCGGGGAAGTTTTCCATATGCATATCATTTTAAAATATTTGAATATATGGGGGGTTTATAGGAAAATCAGAATGGTTTTTCCACCATCACGTCGAAACGGCTGGATGGATCTCAACCAAACATTGTATTTAGAGTATACTAATCCCGGGGAAGGTTTAGATATGCATATCATTTTAAAATCCTTGAATAGACGGGGGGTTTATAGGAAAACCAGAGTGGTTTTCCCACCATCACGTCGAAACGGCTGGATAGATCTCAGCCAAACTTCATATTTAGAGTATACTCATCCCAGGAAAGGTTCCGATATGCATATAATTTTAAAATCTTTGAATAGACGGGGTGTTTATAGGAAAACCACAGTGGTTTTCCTCTATTTTCTCTTATACTATTGATTTTCTGTAAACTTCGTTTACCGTACGTGAAACGTCTCTTCATTATAAACAACTTTCGTTATGTTCATAATTTACCTTACTCTTCACATGACGGAGAAATTTACAATTTTCTGCTGGTATTATGCTCTGCATTTAGTGATCGACAGACCGACAACGAACCTACAGGTTACCATGGCAACGTCTCTGACTGCATGCCAGTAGGGAAGTAACGTATTGCCATTTTCCTCATCATGCTTTTAAATTCGTGGTTGTTCCTTGGGTAGATGGCAAGAGAGGCATCAATCGGCTCATCTGCGGGATATTGGCGGAATATCGTTGGAGGTTATAACCGCCCTCGAATAGATTAAGTAATAACACCATTAGTCATCTTCATATTTGTTTACCTAAGAATCACTGAACCTAAATTTCTCCTCTGTTAGCGCTTTATTATATCCATAACTCACGGCATTTATTTATTTGTCGTTATCCGGCTGTCCTCAGTTATAATCCATTTTCTATTAGTTTCAACATTCTTAACTGTATTATTTTCTTCCTTAATTACGCCGTATGTACGTGAATGCTAGAAACTACTGGATGCATTTCCACCAAGATTCGTATTTAGAATACACCTGTCCTTGATAGGTTTCAGGGCAAATATTGTTTCTAAATCCCTGAACTAACTGGGGGTTTATACGAAACCGAAACAGTGATTTTGCACTTCCAAAAAATATACACAACAAAAGTTTATGGAAGTCTACCTACCTTGGTAGAAATTAATGTCTAAACCTTTTTTTCTCATGTGCATCATTTCGATACGAGGATCAATAAGGGAGATATCATTAAAGGACCGTTTTTCTGTACAAGTCCCATCGGACTTAACTCACGAGCGGGTGCGTGTAAAGCGTATTCCTTACAACTTGAAAACTACTGAAGACATTCGAAACAAAATTTATATTTAGCATCCACCTGTCCAAAGGTAGGTTTTAAACGTAAATAACATTTCATGTTCCGGAATGGACTGGCGGTTTATAAGGAACCGAAATGGTGATTTTACTCTTCCACAATATATACAGAACAAGACCAACCTGACTGGAAATCGACCAAACCTGATGGAATTCCACCTCTAAACCTTTTTTTTTCATGTGCATTTTTTCGTCAGGAGGATTAATAAGGGAGATATCATGAATGGTCACTTTTGCAGGTTAAGTCCAGCGGACATAGCCCAAAAGGTGTTTTACATGGAGCAGATTCCTTATCTATATAAATCAAATCGTAACGACTGTGTACCTCTACACTGACTATTTTGGCGAAATTTTCGTACAGCTTTCCGTTTAAGGGGTAATAATAACAATCTCCATAATTTTTGATTTCCTGAAAGTCCTAATTTTTACCCGCCTCGCCCAAAATCCACATTGTGGCATAATCTGCCAGAAGAATAAGAAGATAATTGAAATTTGACAAAATTATACGTTTTAGCCTGTAACGAATGAAAAATCCTATATCATTAAATTTTTCATTTTTTATCCCCGAAGAATATCGAAATATGCAGGCAATTTTAATGATGGTGCAGACCTTCGGAAATTCCTATCACGTAACGGATTGCACAATCTCCGTTCAATTTGGAATGATCTACAACCTTGGTCTTATGACTTTATGCCGTATCTGTATCCCTTTTACGTTTGATTTTTCTCTATTAATCGATGTTAAGTCAATTTGGAATTTTCACATGCATTATTCATACTTTCAATTACTTATATGAAATACAGAATCATCAAACTCTTCACGAAAATTGGCCCACTCAGTAGCCATATGTGAGCCAAATGCTACGTATGTAGCTGTCACATTATTATCCGAAAAGTAATGTAATGTGAGATGATCTTACAAAACCTTTACCCTGTTCCACGTTTCTAAATCTGACCCAAGAATAGATGACATATCATTGGACCAGCCATTTAGGCCACTAAATCCGGCGTGTCTTATGGTATAATCCTTTGTCGATATGACGTACGTTTAGTAGCAGTTAATCTGTAAATGAAGGTCTTCAATATTGTAAACACGCATATACTTTCGTATGTCGATCTATATATATTCACTGATGTCGATTTAGCGATCGAGAAAGGGTCGGTCTGCTATTGTAATCAGTACTCCCCACACCGACTTTGACTGGCAGTAGGAAAGGGTTCCTTCTCCAACTCCTGTGTAACTGTCATTAGTAAGGAAGGCCTACAATTGTAATGAATAGTTCCCTTCTCGATTTGACTTGCAGAAGGTAAGTGAGCATGCAGTTTTGTTTAAAACTCCCCTACCCGATTGTGTTTGGCAGTAGGCAAGGGTGCCCGCCATTATAAAGAAATGTACTCATCTAAAATGTGACTGGCATTAGGCATAGTGGCCTGCTATTTTGATGGAAACTCACCAACTTGGTGTGACTGGCAGTACGCTGGCTGGCAGTAGGAAAAGGGGCCTGTCATTATAATGATAACTGCACAACTCAATTTCGAGTGATAGTAGGGTAATTGCCTGCCATTATAATAAAAACTGTAATCTGTCTGGAGGTAGGAAAGGGGGGCTGCCATTTTAACGAAAACTCCCCAAATCGATTCTGTCCGCATAGTAGGCAATGGGGCCTGCAATTATAATGTAAACTTCCCAACCTGATTGTGAATGCCAGTAGGCAAGTGAGCCTGCCGTTATATCACAAATCCGTAACAAACACTTTACATTGGAAACGTACGGGGACCTCCCCATGCTCTTTCTCGGATAACGCTAAGAGACATGCAATTTTAAAACTATCTTATTTACTGCATGTACACTATTTACTTCGATATTCGAATACAATGTAGAATACCGTACCATGGCAACGTCAGCTCCAGGATTCTACAGCAGCGAAATTATCTATATAAATAAAATTGTAGGGGGTCCGCTGTCTGTAATTTCTTTTGTTTTGCCAATTTTTCAGATATTTATCCGTTTTAGGTCAACTCAAGACCGAATCGGTGGTTTTTACGTTTCGTGTCTGTTTGTTTGTTTGTCTGTTTGTCTGTTTGTCTGTCTGTTTGTCTGTTCAACCAAACTTCATATTTACAGTATACTTATCCCGGGGAAGGTTTCGATATGCATATCATTTTAAAATCTTTCAATACACGGGGTGTTTATACGAAAGCCATCACGTCGAAACGGCTAAATAGATCTCAACCAAACTTCATATTTAGAGTATGCTCATCCCGGGGAAGGTTTCTATGTGCATATCATTTTAAAATATTACAATAGATGGGGGGTTTATAGGAAAACCAGAATGGTTTTCCTCCTTTTTCTCTTATACTATTGATTTTCTGTAAACTTCGTTTACCGTACGTGAAACGTCTCTTCATTATAAACAACTTTTGTTATGTTCATAATTTACCTTACTCTTCACATGACGGAGAAATTTACAATTTTCTGCTGGTACCATGCTCTGCATTGAGTGACCGACAGACCGACAACGTCCCCCTGTGGGTGGGGGCGGTAGAATAACAAGAGAGGTGTCAATCGGCCATTCTGCGGGATAATGGCGGAATATCGTTGGAGGTTAGGCCTATAACCGTTCTCGAACAGCTTCAGTAATAACACCATTAGTCATCTTATATGTTTACCTAAGAATCCCTGCGCCTAATTTGCTCCTCTGTTACGGCTTTCTTATATCCATAACTCACACCAGCATAATTTATTGAGGGGCATAAGTAAGAGCAATACATTCACTTGGTATTTACATATTTGTCGTCATCCGGCTCTCCTCAGTTATTATAATCTATTTTCCATTAATGTCAGATTTCTTAACTATTATTTTCTTCCTTAATTACTCCGTATGTATGTTGATTGATTGATTGATTGATTGATTGATTGATTGTTTGATTGATTGATTGATTGATTGATTGATTGATTGATTGATTGATTGATTGATTGATCGATTGATTGATTGATTGAATCCCAGCAGAAAGGTGTAATTGTTCAATACAATCCTCCACATTCGGTTGGCCTCAGGAACGGCATACGATCTTAAAATTGGGCCAACTCCCGAGATCTCTCAAACATAAGAACACAAGTCGGATGAGAGAAGAGAGTGGTGATGGTGCTGATTTTTGTTTCAAGAGGAACTACAACGGGGCAACCATCCTATATTAACAGTAATCAGTGACAAAAATGGAGGAATCCGACTCTTCCGAAATTAAGTTATCCGCGAAGGGCGTGGAAATGAGGCCTCGAATGTTCTTATGCCGTCGGAGTCTGCAAAGAACAAGAATAGACCACGGAAGTTCGGATAATATAGCTAAAGTGAGGAGCGTGGCATAAGTAAGTGCACCTAAAAGGGTCCGTGGTCGCGAGCCCACCCTGCCAAGTTAAGGACCCCTGGGGCGATTTCAGTCACCTGTTACGACAGGCAGGGAATAACCCGGATGTATTCCTCCCCCCCCCCCCTCCCACCTTCACCACGCAACAGGCGGTTCACAGAAACGAACTACGATGCACACGCTACGCAAAATACAGTAGGTCACTATATACACCAACAGCAATATAAGGAAAGAAATTACGTACAGATGTTACATGGAAATCTTTCCTTTATAAGAGAGACAGCTATAAACAAAGAAATAAGATACACGTGCGGTTGTGTGCTACACAGTCACGGTGCTCCTGTGGGGAAAACCAACATCTACTGTCGTTCTCTATATGCGATTTTCTATTTTACGCAATAAAAATATCACACGAGAACACTTTTACGTATTCTAAAAGCAACTTTATTATCGCTACGAACTTATCCTGTCAGATAGAAGAAAACATTCAGTGCCTCTCTCGGAATACAAAAAAGAAAACAATCGCTCTCTAAAACAATCTACATAGAATTTATACATGTTTTACATCAGAGATCTAATGGTGCTGTTCCTTGACGCCATATTGGAAATCTGTGTGCCGTACGTCCGCACGTTATACGTCCATGGACACGAAACATAAATATAATAACATAATAATTTCGGCTCATCATAAACCTTCAAAATACCAGTATTGAAGGTTTTATCGTAATTAGGATACCTGTCCTACGACACTACTGCGCAACCAATCTGGGCCACCCGTGAGTCACAGGCAACAGCTACTTCGGTCAGCTTCAGCAGTCTATATCATCCATGTCGATAAGCGTAACCGAAATCAATATTGCTCTGAGCAAAAGGAACTTGACTGCTTAATGGTATTCACACTGGTGGCGCTTAGTTCTTCTCTGTATTACATTGTTACTTTCTAACTGAGATTGTTAACATATCTATGTGAGTGTTCATGTCAGTTATTGCGTTTAAAAATATCTGAAATATTGTTTCCTGTTTCAGAAGTGTTGCGACGGTACGTTAATTTATTTCCACTTTAGAAATTTTCGGATACTCTAATTTCATTGGGAACCACTGCATCTGAAATTCTTTTCTGGGCGGGGTTTGTGGTTGTTATTTGGAAGCATTTTGCGGCCTTTCCCTTTCTTTTGCCGATATCTTCATTCTTCGAAGTATCGGATCTCTTTCAATTTCGTTCTGATTAGTGATAAGGCAGGATTGTTGAGGAGTTGTCCTTCCTTTTGAAACAATCACCAATACGGCCATTTCAATTCTGTTGCTGATTGCGATTTTTAACCCCTTTGTGGACTTTATCTTCCTTTTCCGATATCTTCATTCTTCGAAGTATCGCATCTCTTCATATTTCGTTCTGATTAGTGTTAACAGAAGATTGTTGCGCATTTGTACTACCTCTCGAAACAATAATCACAACTACCTCTATTTTGTTGACTATTACCCCTTAGTACTTCCTGCCTTCCCAGTTTCTGCTCTGGGAGGGGTTTCTGTTTTTGATATTTTCGAGCTCATTGCGGCCCTTCCCTTTATTTTGCCGATAACTTCATTCTTCGAAGTATCGGATCTCTTTCAGTTTTCTTCTGATTAGTGTTAATAGAGGATAGTTGCCCCGTTGTACGTCCTGTTAAAACAATAATCACCAACACCACCGTCACCAACAGAAAATAATCACCACCACATGCACTTTGCTGCCCATTACAGAGTTACTGATTGGGTTTCGACACTTTTGTGACTGTTCCTTTGACCATGCCTGCTAGGAAGCGAATTAACATTGGACGGTCCATATCAAAAGCTAAAAAAGTTAAAATATTGAGGGCTTCCGAGACTGCTTCAGACCGCGAGGCCAGACTCAATGCAGACAGACTGAGGAAGAGCACTCACCGTGATTCGGAGAGTGCTTCTGAGCGCGAGGCCAGGCTTAGCTCACAGAGAGCACGCCAGTCCACATCTAGGGCGTCTGAGACTGCTTCAGACCGCGAGGCCAGACTCAGTGCAGACAGACTGAGGAAGAGCACTCACCGTGATTCGGAGAGTGCTTCTGAGCGCGAGGCCAGACTCAATGCAGACAGACTGAGGAAGATCACTCACCGTGATTCGGAGACTGCTTCTGAGCGCGAGGCCAGGCTTAGCTCACAGAGAACACGCCAGTCCACATCTAGGGCGTCTGAGAGTGCTTCAGACCGCGAGGCCAGACTCAGTGCAGACAGACTGAGGAAGAGCACTCACCGTGATTCGGAGAGTGCTTCTGAGCGCGAGGCCAGGCTTAGCTCACAGAGAACACGCCAGTCCACATCTAGGGCGTCTGAGAGTGCTTCAGACCGCGAGGCCAGACTCAGTGCAGACAGACTGAGGAAGAGCACTCACCGTGATTCGGAGAGTGCTTCTGAGCGCGAGGCCAGGCTTAGCTCACAGACAACACGCCAATCCACATCTAGGGCGTCTGAGACTGCTTCAGACCGCGAAGCCAGACTCAATGCAGACAGACTGAGGAAAAGCACTGACCGTGATTCGGAGACTGCTTCTGAGCGCGAGGCCAGGCTTCGCTCACAGAGAGCACGCCAGTCCACATCTAGGGCTTCTGAGACTGCTTCAGACCGCGAGGCAAGACTCAGATCGCAAAGATTTAGACAGATGCGTTTAAGAGAAACAGAATCAGAGGATCAGCGGATGGCTCGAATGGAGCATGACAGAGAGCACCATTCCCTCACACGCGAAAACCTAGCTGCGGAGGAATATTCTCAGGCGTTAACACAACGACGAAGTACCTACGCATCGTTAAACGAAATGCAAAATGTCCAGCAGGAAGAGAAAAGACAACGTGCAGCAGAAAGACGTTCATCAGAGACCACTGATGAATATCTCAGACGGTTAGATGAAGATAGAGTGAGACATGCCAATGTTAGAGAATTACATTCAACGTCAATTGAATCTAGGTGTCCTAATATGATTCCATGGCATGAAAAGCAGCGAAGTGCATTTGCTTATAACCCTCTTATCGACTACCATCCAAGAGCCCATATAGGGTCTTTGAGTAAAGTGTGCCCTTTCTGTAGGGCTCTCAAATGGAAGCAAGAGCCAGAGGGAATGTGCTGCTCTTCCGGAAAAATTAAATTAAATCATCTAACTCCTCTACCGGAACTTCTTATTTCTCTGTTAAATGGGACGCATACTGACTCTCGCCATTTTCTTCAATTTGTGCGAGCCTACAACAGCGCATTCCAAATGACAAGCTTCGGAGCTACTAAAGTAGTGGAAGGAAATTTTATGCCAACATTCAAAATTCAAGGACAAGTATACCACTTAATAGGTTCACTTCTCCCTGCAAACAATGAAAATTCTAAATATCTTCAAATATATTTCATTGCAGACCACAAAGCACAGGTAGATCAAAGAACAGCAATAATACCAAATTTAAAAACCCATTTAGTTAATGATTTGCAGGGCATGTTACATGATGTGAACCCATATGTCAAGGAACTGAAGACAACTCTAGAGACAATGCCGGACGGTGACACCCACAAGATTGTGATCCACGCCGACCGAGTTCCTGCTGGTGAGCACAGAGGCTGTTATAATCAGCCGACAACAAACGAGATAGCTGTCATATTGGTTGGACACGAATGTGATAAGCGAGACATCGTGCTTCGGACAAGAGACCAGGGCCTGAGACGAATATCTGAAACCCACCGATCATACGACGCTCTTCAATATCCCCTGATGTTCCCTCGTGGAGATGATGGCTACCACTTCCTACTGTACCACGTAGACCCACGAACCGGAGAACTAAAGACCCCTCTCAAGAAAACATCTTCTCTTCAGTTTTATTCTTATCGTATAATGATAAGACAAGGCGAGGTAAACTACTTACATTGTTACCGTCAACTGTCCAATCAGTTCTGGGTAGACATGTATGCTAAAATAGAGACTGAAAGGTTAGTCTATATCAGAACACACCAAAGGGAATTAAGGGCTGAGAGCTACATTCACCTTAAAGACGCCCTGAGGAAGGACGAGGGTAACATGGCAGATTTGGGACGGTTAGTCATTTTACCGTCCACTTTCACTGGAGGACCCCGATATATGCACGAGCGATCTCAAGATGCACTCTGTTATGTGCGAAAATACTCATGTCCAGATCTTTTTATTACAGCTACAACTAATCCAAAATGGGAAGAAATTGGTAATGCCGTATATAATGGTCAGTCAGCGAATGATCGTCACGACATTATTACACGTGTATTTCACATGAAATTAAAATCTCTCATGGACTTACTAACCAGAGAACAAATATTTGGGCCAACTCTTTGTTTTATGTACTCTGTTGAATGGCAAAAGCGTGGCTTGCCTCACGCCCACATATTATTATGGCTTGAGGACAAGATACGACCCGTCGATATTGATAAGGTTATTAGTGCTGAATTTCCAGATCCTGATAAAGATCCACAGCTTTTTAACATAGTTAAATGTCACATGGTCCATGGACCATGCGGATCTTTCAACGTAGGCTCACCATGTATGAAAGGTGGACGATGCTCAAAACGATACCCACGAGCATTCGTCAATGAAACTGTCACAGGGAACGATGGGTACCCATCCTACAAGCGCAGGATTCCTTCTATGGGTGGCTTCACTGCACGCCTTATGATAAATGGACAGGATATGGAAGTGGATAATAGATGGATAGTGCCATACTGTCCTGTTTTGTCTAGGGTATTCAAAACACACATCAATGTTGAATACTGTAGCAGTGTTAAGTCCATCAAATACATCTGTAAGTACATCAACAAAGGAAGCGATCAGGCAGTCTTAGGTTTGCAAGACAAAAATGATGAAGTGTGCCAGTATCAGAGCGGAAGGTACATATCCAGCTCAGAAGCAGTTTGGCGAATTCTTTCATTTCCTATCCATGAAAGGTATCCTCCAGTAATGCATTTAGATGTTCATCTACAAAATTTTCAAAGAATTGTCTTTACTGCAGAAACGGCTCATGACATAGTAGAAAATCCACGTAACACCACCTTAATGGCATTCTTTAACTTATGTCAGACAGATGATTTTGCTAAGACACTGTTGTATGAAGACGTTCCCTCTTACTATACGTATAACAAACAGCAAGGTACATTTGTAAGAAGAAAGAAAGGAGTACCTGTGGTAGCATTTTCGGGCGTTAGAAAGCAGCACGTAATTAGCCGAGTGTATGCAGTCCATCCTAATAATTCCGAGTGCTTCTATTTACGCATGCTTCTGTTCACTGTCAGGGGACCAACATCCTTCACTGACCTTCGCACCGTCAATGGCATACTTCACCCTACATATCGGAGTGCATGCAAAGCCCATGGATTACTCCTGGATGACTCTCAATGGGAAGAGACACTGAAGGAGGCGATAGTTTCACAAAGCCCAGCAAAACTTCGCCGGCTTTTTGGCATATTGTTAGTCATTTGCAGTCTCTCTGATCCGTTGGATCTGTGGAACAAATATAAGGAGAGCCTAGCAGAAGATTTCTTACGACAACTTTCCCCCTGTAACGACGGTACTGCTCATGAAATGATCGCCCATGTGGAAGACAGATGTCTTCAAGACCTCGAAGAATACGTTCTATCGATTGGCGGTCAGCCTTTGAACATTTACGGCCTTCCTTCCCCTCAGATCTTACAAACGTTAAATGCTGACTATCTCAGGGAAACAAATTACAATAAAGAAGCGTTAAGGTCTTTTGTTCTATTAAATGAACCAAAACTTACAGATGAACAGACTGTAGTATATCGGGAAATATTAAACTGTGTTAGAAATAAGGAAAGTAGAATGTTTTTCTTAGACGCTCCGGGCGGAACTGGAAAAACATTCCTGATTAACTTACTGTTGTCTAAGATCAGACAGGATAGTAAGATTGCTGTAGCAGTAGCCTCTTCGGGGATCGCAGCCACTCTTTTACCCGGTGGCAAAACTGCTCACTCGATGTTTAAAGTGCCTATAGATCTTGACTGCACAGAGTCACCAATATGTAACATCACAAAACAAAGTAACATATCCAAGGTTCTGCAAGACTGCAGTCTTATAATTTGGGATGAATGCACTATGGCTCACAGAAAGGCGATTGAAGCAGTTGACCGAACGCTGCGGGACATCCGAAACAGTGATAACTTCTTTGGAGGTGTCCCTATCCTCTTTTCTGGTGATTTTCGTCAAACGTTACCGGTTGTTCCAAGAGGGAGCAGAGCAGATGAAGTGAACGCTTCATTAAGGAGATCATCACTTTGGCCAAATATCAAAAAACTGTCTCTGACACAGAATATGAGGGTACATCTAGGTGGTGATGAAAACATACATACATTCACTGAAATATTGTTGTCGATTGGAACGGCTCACTGGGAGACAGTAACGGGATCATTACTCTTTCTGATGAATTTTGTTTGTCGCTTTCTAACCTTGAAGCTCTCATTTCATCGGTGTACCCGGACGTAGAAAATATTAGGAGCAAACCCATCTCATGGCTCTGCTGCAGAGCGATCTTAACTCCAACTAATGAACAAGCGGCGTACATTAATTCGACTATCCTCACAATGTTCCACGGCGAGGAGACAGTTTATACGTCTGTCAATGAAGTAATCAACTCTGACGACGCAGTTCATTATCCTCCTGAGTTCCTGAATTCTATAACGGCTCCGGGGCTTCCATCGCACAAAATTACCTTAAAGATCGGCGCACCAATCATACTCATGCGCAATCTCAGCCCACCTAATTTGTGCAATGGGACAAGACTTCAGGTAAACGCCCTCCACAAACATGTGATAGAGGCAACTATCATGACTGGATGCGGTGAAGGAGAAGTCAGTTCTTATCCCGCGGATACCACTAATCCCAACCAACTACCCGTTTGAGTTCAAGCGTCTGCAGTTTCCAGTCAGCCTCTGCTTTGCGATGACTATTAATAAATCCCAGGGCCAGACGTTGAGTATTGCTGGACTTGACCTCAGATCACCCTGCTTTTCCCACGGGCAACCGTACGTCGCATGTTCCCGAGTCAGCAGCAGCAAGTCCCTGTTTATATGTGCACCAGAAAATAAAACACGAAACATTGTTTATCAAGAGGTTCTTCAATGACTCTGTTCTTCCTTCGCTTCAGTACGTGTACTGGTGACAAATTAAATGAAATTGATCCCATAAACGAATAGACTCCTAATTATGGGAAGATCATCAGTGTTACTTAATTTTTCCAAGCACACTGTTGATTACCTGGAAGTAGAAATGGGGGCATGCCAACATAATGAAAACTGGCCAAATCGACACTGACTGGGAATAGGGAAGAAGACCTACGTTAAAATGGGAATTCTCCGAATTGACTGCGATTGGCCCTAGGTAAGGGGGTCTGCCCTTAAAATGAAAACTCTCGAGCTTGATTGACACTGGTGGTAGGCAAGGGGGAGTGCTATTATAATTAAAACTCCTCAACTCGATTGTGAATTGCAGTAGGTAAGGGGCTTGCTATTATAAAAATCCTTCCCAATTCGACTATGACTGGAATTTCTAACTTCGTATATTCTTGAGGTCTTGACTCCGAATTGAAGGGACATTTTGCCATCCGTTTTGTGATACGACTTACCGTTTAGCCAAAAAATAGCTCAAAAGGAATGTCTGCACAGTCATTAAAATTGCCTCCATATTTCGATATCTTTGGGGGGTAAAAAGTGAAAAATTTGAACATCTTGGAATTTTTCCGTCGGTTAGGGACCAAAATAGGTACAAATAAGACTTAATATCTGGGAAAAAAATATACTGTTGTGTAAGGCACTCATAGGACTCCTTTGGGCGGGGATGGAAAGGGGGTGAAGAACGAGTGTAAAAATCTATATAAATAAAATTGTTTCTGTTTGTCTGTCTGTTTGTCTGTTCCACCATCACGTCGAAACGGCTGGATAGATCTCAACCAAACTTCATATTTAGGGTATACTCATCCCGGAGAAGGTTTTGATATGCATATCATTTTAAAATCCTTGAATAGACAGGGGGTTTATAGGAAAACCAGAATGGTTTTTCCACCATCACGTCGAAACGGCTGGATAGATCTCAACCAAACTTCATATTTAGAGGATACTCATCGCGGGGAAGTTTTCCATATGCATATCATTTTAAAATATTTGAATATATGGGGGGTTTATAGGAAAATCAGAATGGTTTTTCCACCATCACGTCGAAACGGCTGGATAGATCTCAGCCAAACTTCATATTTAGAGTATACTCATCCCAGGAAAGGTTCTGATATGCATATAATTTTAAAATCTTTGAATAGACGGGGTGTTTATAGGAAAACCACAGTGGTTTTCCTCTATTTTCTCTTATACTATTGATTTTCTGTAAACTTCGTTTACCGTACGTGAAACGTCTCTTCATTATAAACAACTTTCGTTATGTTCATAATTTACCTTACTCTTCACATGACGGAGAAATTTACAATTTTCTGCTGGTATCATGCTCTGCATTTAGTGACCGACAGACCGACAACGAACCTACAGGTTACCATGGCAACGTCTCTGACTGCATGCCAGTAGGGAAGTAACGTATTGCCATTTTCCTCATCATGCTTTTAAATTCGTGGTTGTTCCTTGGGTAGATGGCAAGAGAGGCATCAATCGGCTCATCTGCGGGATATTGGCGGAATATCGTTGGAGGTTATAACCGCCCTCGAATAGATTAAGTAATAACACCATTAGTCATCTTCATATTTGTTTACCTAAGAATCACTGAACCTAAATTTCTCCTCTGTTAGCGCTTTATTATATCCATAACTCACGGCATTTATTTATTTGTCGTTATCCGGCTGTCCTCAGTTATAATCCATTTTCTATTAGTTTCAACATTCTTAACTGTATTATTTTCTTCCTTAATTACGCCGTATGTACGTGAATGCTAGAAACTACTGGATGCATTTCCACCAAGATTCGTATTTAGAATACACCTGTCCTTGATAGGTTTCAGGGCAAATATTGTTTCTAAATCCCTGAACTAACTGGGGGTTTATACGAAACCGAAACAGTGATTTTGCACTTCCAAAAAATATACACAACAAAAGTTTATGGAAGTCTACCTACCTTGGTAGAAATTAATGTCTAAACCTTTTTTTCTCATGTGCATCATTTCGATACGAGGATCAATAAGGGAGATATCATTAAAGGACCGTTTTTCTGTACAAGTCCCATCGGACTTAACTCACGAGCGGGTGCGTGTAAAGCGTATTCCTTACAACTTGAAAACTACTGAAGACATTCGAAACAAAATTTATATTTAGCATCCACCTGTCCAAAGGTAGGTTTTAAACGTAAATAACATTTCATGTTCCGGAATGGACTGGCGGTTTATAAGGAACCGAAATGGTGATTTTACTCTTCCACAATATATACAGAACAAGACCAACCTGACTGGAAATCGACCAAACCTGATGGAATTCCACCTCTAAACCTTTTTTTTCATGTGCATTTTTTCGTCAGGAGGATTAATAAGGGAGATATCATGAATGGTCACTTTTGCAGGTTAAGTCCAGCGGACATAGCCCAAAAGGTGTTTTACATGGAGCAGATTCCTTATCTATATAAATCAAATCGTAACGACTATGTACCTCTACACTGACTATTTTGGCGAAATTTTCGTACAGCTTTCCGTTTAAGGGGTAATAATAACAATCTCCATAATTTTTGATTTCCTGAAAGTCCTAATTTTTACCCGCCTCGCCCAAAATCCACATTGTGGCATAATCTGCCAGAAGAATAAGAAGATAATTGAAATTTGACAAAATTATACGTTTTAGCCTGTAACGAATGAAAAATCCTATATCATTAAATTTTTCATTTTTTATCCCCGAAGAATATCGAAATATGCAGGCAATTTTAATGATGGTGCAGACCTTCGGAAATTCCTATCACGTAACGGATTGCACAATCTCCGTTCAATTTGGAATGATCTACAACCTTGGTCTTATGACTTTATGCCGTATCTGTATCCCTTTTACGTTTGATTTTTCTCTATTAATCGATGTTAAGTCAATTTGGAATTTTCACATGCATTATTCATACTTTCAATTACTTATATGAAATACAGAATCATCAAACTCTTCACGAAAATTGGCCCACTCAGTAGCCATATGTGAGCCAAATGCTACGTATGTAGCTGTCACATTATTATCCGAAAAGTAATGTAATGTGAGATGATCTTACAAAACCTTTACCCTGTTCCACGTTTCTAAATCTGACCCAAGAATAGATGACATATCATTGGACCAGCCATTTAGGCCACTAAATCCGGCGTGTCTTATGGTATAATCCTTTGTCGATATGACGTACGTTTAGTAGCAGTTAATCTGTAAATGAAGGTCTTCAATATTGTAAACACGCATATACTTTCGTATGTCGATCTATATATATTCACTGATGTCGATTTAGCGATCGAGAAAGGGTCGGTCTGCTATTGTAATCAGTACTCCCCACACCGACTTTGACTGGCAGTAGGAAAGGGTTCCTTCTCCAACTCCTGTGTAACTGTCATTAGTAAGGAAGGCCTACAATTGTAATGAATAGTTCCCTTCTCGATTTGACTTGCAGAAGGTAAGTGAGCATGCAGTTTTGTTTAAAACTCCCCTACCCGATTGTGTTTGGCAGTAGGCAAGGGTGCCCGCCATTATAAAGAAATGTACTCATCTAAAATGTGACTGGCATTAGGCATAGTGGCCTGCTATTTTGATGGAAACTCACCAACTTGGTGTGACTGGCAGTACGCTGGCTGGCAGTAGGAAAAGGGGCCTGTCATTATAATGATAACTGCACAACTCAATTTCGAGTGATAGTAGGGTAATTGCCTGCCATTATAATAAAAACTGTAATCTGTCTGGAGGTAGGAAAGGGGGGCTGCCATTTTAACGAAAACTCCCCAAATCGATTCTGTCCGCATAGTAGGCAATGGGGCCTGCAATTATAATGTAAACTTCCCAACCTGATTGTGAATGCCAGTAGGCAAGTGAGCCTGCCGTTATATCACAAATCCGTAACAAACACTTTACATTGGAAACGTACGGGGACCTCCCCATGCTCTTTCTCGGATAACGCTAAGAGACATGCAATTTTAAAACTATCTTATTTACTGCATGTACACTATTTACTTCGATATTCGAATACAATGTAGAATACCGTAGCGAAGCACGGGTACATTCGCTAGTTATCAATATCAACGTACTGATACCCATGACTTAATAACAAATATGCCACGATTCTCATGATTGTTATAATTTGGCATCTTTAATATGCCAATAATATTAATTTAAAATATGTTGTCAATTGCTACAGATTTTTGGAAACGTCAGGGTCCTGTAATAATAATAATAATAATAATAATAATAATAATAATAATAATAATAATAATAATAATAATAATAATAATAATAATCAACATCAGAATCAGCATACTCAATATCCGGTACATCATCGAGGATTGAAATTTGAAACCCTACATGTGATTTGAGATACATTTTTATTACTACACTATCAAGCCTAGAGCCTTTGTTTCGTATCATTCCATTAATGTGTACTTTCTTGTGTGTATATGTATATAGGAGTTGTTTTATAGTTGTAACAAATATTCTTCGTTATGTAATGTCGTACGCTAAATAAATAAAAGTACATAAATGAATCATTAAATTAAATGTGCACGAGGAAAACTGTACACGGAAATTTTTATAAGAGAATGAAATGAGAACTTCATAAGACGGAATCATGGTACACAGAAAGGTGGACGATCTGCTATTTCAGTTCAGAAGATGATATTATCAAAGTTAATGTTTACAAGCATCAGAAGATATCGAAAATTGCAAAGGAAATTATAACCATACGAAACAAAATCAATTTTCTCTTGTTGGAAAATAGTATTGAATGTAACTTTAGTTGAACAAGTAGTGGATTGTAAGTGCAAAGGAAACTTCGCAAGTCCGGATGGGAAGAGAGATTTAAGTATACAAACAAGTACCTGATAAATGGAATTCTAAATGAACTTTTTGAAAGAAATACCACGATGCACACTACTGTGTCGAGGTCTGCCAATTTTGTACGGAAGGCCTTTGAGGAATGATCCAGCTTGGCTTCCAGTGTAGTGCCCGCCCACCGCTCCAGCTGGCAATCAATGGCGACCCCAGTAGTGCGGCTCTGGCCGCCGTGGCTAGTCCATCTGCTACTACCCCTGTCATGGCGCGTTAAGTCACTGGATGCCTCTCGACGGTACTAACCCTGTCATGGCGCTTTAAGTCACTGGATGCCTCTCGACGGTACTACCACTGTCATGGCGCGTTAAGTCACTGGATGCCTCTCGACGGTACTACCACTGTCATGGCGCGTTAAGTCACTGGATGCCTCTCGACGGTACTAACCCTGTCATGGCGCGTTAAGTCACTGGATGCCTCTCGACGGTACTACCACTGTCATGGCGCGTTAAGTCACTGGATGCCTCTCGACGGTACTAACCCTGTCATGGCGCGTTAAGTCACTGGATGCCTCTCGACGGTACTACCACTGTCATGGCGCGTTAAGTCACTGGATGCCTCTCGACGGTACTACCACTGTCATGGCGTGTTAAGTCACTGGATGCCTCTCGACGGTACTACCACTGTCATGGCGCGTTAAGTCACTGGATGCCTCTCGACGGTACTACCACTGTCATGGCGCGTTAAGTCACTGGATGCCTCTCGACGGTACTACCACTGTCATGGCGCGTTAAGTCACTGGATGCCTCTCGACGGTACTACCACTGTCATGGCGCGTTAAGTCACTGGATGCCTCTCGACGGTACTACCACTGTCATGGCGCGTTAAGTCACTGGATGCCTCTCGACGGTACTACCACTGTCATGGCGCGTTAAGTCACTGGATGCCTCTCGACGGTACTACCACTGTCATGGCGCGTTAAGTCACTGGATGCCCCTCGACGGTGTACAAAGGGGCACGCGGTGTAACCAGAGCATTCGATCTCCAGAGAGTTCCAGCGTCTTCTCCTCGTCCGAAGTATCTGTAAGGCAGATCAGTGTGAACTCAGTCTGAAATAGATTTCTATCAATGTGTGCTAGTGATTGTGAGTGAAGCTGTGCTGAGAAGTATGTGCACTGCTCTGAATACTGGATCAGCGTGCTATAGTCTCGACAGCGCTGCGAGCGGATTGACGGAACAGTGAAGCTCAGCGACGAAGGCTAATAAGGGCCCTTTACACGCTCAGACATTTACACAGATCTGTCTGTACAGACCGTGTTTTTGCAGACAAGTCGTTGCGTGTAAATGAATCGCCGACCGTAATTTTGGTCTGTACTGCGGTCTGTGTTCGGCCTGTGCAAAGTCTGGCGGAGTTTGAATTAACACAGACCACGCGCAGACGAGTCTGAGCATGTAAAGCTTACGCAGACAACGCTGCAGACAGATAGCACAGTCCTTCGTCTGGAAGCGTGTATGTAGTGTTTGCTCTCAATATAGAAACAGCTATGAGTGAGTTTACTGATGATTCGCGTAATTGTATCCGTACATTTATGATTGAATTAATAGAACTCTCTAAATCATTGCCAAGTGTTCGGAAGATCAAGAGCAAAGAATACAGTGCCCGCAATGAAGAAAACGCGGCATATGATGTAGGCTATTAGTTTCTAAACTAACATTTCCTTATCACAACTTGTCCATCTATCACGATATTAAACATTAAAATTAAGCCTACTAACTAGTTACACCCAATCTTGAAATTGTATTTTAATTAATTAATTCATTCATTTTGACCTAGATGTTAACAGTCTTATACGATCTAGGACAACATGCAGGCCTATCTTAACACTTCGTGAGTTCAGTTAGTGCTTCATGTCACAATTCTGTACTTGATCCAGTTATACTACAATTACAACACACATTGTGAATGACTGCATGAATAGATAAATGACTGAATGACTGCACGATTGAACTGTATTCATGCATATTTGCATGACCCAATAAATACCGCTACTGTTCTCTCCCTGTCACGGATAACCACCAGATGAAAAGAGAGCCCTTATTATTGATGGATGGATGAATAAATGAATGAATGAATGAATGAATGAATTAATGCACTCAACTTACAGCTACGGAACTCCAGCAGCTAAGGAAAGAACACGCAATCTATTTTACCTAAGCAAAATAATGCCTTTGAATTCTCACCTTCAAATATTCCTCTCTAAGAGCGTCACATATAGCACGGCATGTTTCCGGAATGATGTGGCTTAAAGATGAAGGAGACACTATAGCAGAAAATTTAAGGTCCGCATAGCTTTTTCCCGTTGCCAGAAACCTCTATGTTACTACAAGTCTTTCTAAAGTGCTTAACGATTCTCTCATTACACTGTCTTCTCTCCTTATATACGGTGTGACATACTGCAATAGCACTAAGAATTTCTTTTCGTCCATTCTCAAGTAGTTAAAGCAGTCATCTTTTTCCAATTTTAACTCCTTCAAAAGATCAACGTGTGAAAGCGAAACGTGTTGTAGAAGCCAGTCTTTTGTCCACCTTCTACGTTGTGATTTCTTCCTCTTTTTAACTTCCGAAATAACAACACTGGACAGAAGTACCACTTTGTAAGTTAATTGACTTAATGTAGCCATGGTCAGGAAATACTACCTGCGCTCGTCTCGATTAGAAATACGGGACTGTGCGAAAGCTGTACAAATGGTCGGAACGTGTAAACGCAGCGTGAACAGTGCAGACCAGATGTGCAGACGGTCGTTGCAAACGTGGTCTGTGCAGACAAGTCTGAACGTGTAAAGGGCCCTTTAAGGTGCGTTTTCCAAGGTGCAATTGTAGCCGCACGGCGACAGCAGTCTCCACCTCCGCGCATGCGCAGTTTGAGTTTGGTTTGCGACTGGCGGCGATTGTGGCTTGAGCCGCCACACTGGTGCAGAGAGCAGTGCTGGTGGCCTCAGTCGCTGTGACAGTTGATATAAGTATCTGTTATGTAGTAGTTAATTATTGATTTTGGGTACGATGTCGAAGCGACGAAAAGTCGAGGGAGTGTTCAGTCACTCGCATGATATAGCTCTTTACCACTTAGTTTCCGAGCATAAATGTGTGTACGACTTAATAAAACTTGTTCATGCCTATTACGACCATAGGTTTACTGATCGTTATGTCTTACCGTAAAAACATTTATTTAGCTGAGGTAAACACAGTTCAAATAAGATTAAAATGTCCGTACCTGAGAGTGAGTGCAAGTTCCTCAGCTGGGCTGATGGGCCTCTTGTACCGATTGCATGGGGTTTTCAAAATTTCACTTTTTGTAAGTTCGAGAATATAACTAAACTGACTAACTCAGTCTAAAATACTCCCTGAACTTTGTCTCATCACTGTTAATTCAAATGTTATAGTATCCTTCCTCATAGTGGGATGTAAATATACTGTTGACTTTCCTTCTTTTCTGGCCGAGAAACCACAATTACAATTTTTCGTCGTCTTCTTCTAATAAAATGTCAAGGAAAGCCCTGCCATTAACGATATCGCCCGTGCTCTCGCCCATTTCTGACGGACTGGACTGTGCTACTAGCGCCCCACGTGCCCGTCGCTTGCGGCTGCTGTCGCCAACGTATATGGCGACCCCAGTAGTGCGGCTCTGGCCGCCGTAGCTACGAAGTTTTCAATTTTAGCTGGGCACAAATTTTGTGTGATGGAGTGTACATGTTGCATGACATACACTGTAATCCAAAGTTAAGGGGGCGTAGACTGAGTGTCGTATGTTCCGATTGTGAAGGAATCATCTCCTCTCTCTCAGGAAAAGCAAATATTTATTTCACTTCGGAAAGAACTCGTTAAATTATTGAAAACGACTATTTACAGCGTCTTTGGGACTGAAGTTACTATTTTCTATAGTGCAGATTTCAGTAATAATATTTTTTATAAAATTTAATCTGTTCCATTTATACTCCACGGTTGGTTTTCTCTGGAAAAGTAATTAGTGGTACGTAAACTTATTATTATTTTCTCCCGGTCTCAGTGAGGAACCCCACCTCTATCGCCCCAACGGCAATGTCATGACGCTTGAGACAGTTGGTCTGGCTGAAGGACCAGCACCTCGCTAGGCGGCCTCACGTGCTATACTCAACATGGCCCCTGTGGGGGATGGGAATGTTGGACGTGATACACAAGGAGGAGGAAACGAAGTGGTCGTGGCCTTAAAGTGAGTTAAGTGAGGAACTATCGCAACATTTGCCTGTAGAAGAAGTGGGGACCAAACGAAAACCACTTCGATGATGGCTGAGGTGGGAATCGAATGTCTTCTACTCAGTTGACCTCCCGAGGCTGAATGAAGCCCGTTCCAGTCCTCGTACAGATTTTCTAATTTCGTGGCAGACCCGGGAATAGAACCCGGAACCCCCCCCCATACCACTACACCACAGAAGCGTACTCAGTATTCTTAACTACAGAAATTTCTTCAAGTTTTGATTTCCGTAGACACTGTTACAAAATGAAGGAAGGTATCCTTCAAACGGTTTCTCCTAATTATTCGAATAGAAACCACTTCTATCAGGAATAGAGTTACTGATAAATGAATTGAAATGGTGTATGGCTTTCTGTGCTGGGAGTGTCCGAGGACATGTTCGGCTCGCTAGGTGCAGGTCTTTTGATTTGACTCCCGCAAGCGACCTGCGCGTCATGATGAAGTTGAAATGATGATGAAGACGACACATACACCCAGCCCCCGTACCAGCGAAATTAACCAATGATGGTTAAAATTCCCGGCCCTGCCGGGAATCGAACCCCGAACCCCTGTGACCAAAGGCCAGCATGCTAACTATTTAGCCATGGAGCCGGATAAAACAGGATTATACAAGAACGTATCTATTATTATTCTCTTTAAAACTGGAGAACGTAAAAAAGAGACAGTATCATACGACTCGCTATTTAAGTTGTTGTTATGACTGAGCAAGTAACGAACGTAAACTCCTCACGCTCCAAGATTTACCAACTGATAATCTTCAGTCACTTATTAACCTTACGATCGTCATGATTATTAATTTTCCCTACATTCGTCAATGTAGACGATACGTTCTTCAGATATGTGTGAGTTTTGCATCAGGGAACGATATGTTTATAATGTTAAATGGCTGAGTTTGCGGTACGAGCAGCCCCTAAACCACTGAAGCCAAATGCTTTTTTTTTCAATTTTTATGACTCATTGATTATACGAAAAATTGAAATAACAGTGGTGATAAAATTTAGCAGAAACATTTTGGAAAAACAAAAACAATCTGACCATATTTAATATTCACAACGGAAATGTGAAATAGGAGTTAATGCATGTAAACTTAAGATATTTAACGTAAAGAACGGAGACTGGAATATACGGGAAGAACCACTTGCCCTATTTCTTGGAATTTACTCACAGTTTATAAGCTTACGTGAAAACACTCCCATATAGTAGGCCTACCATTAGTAAAGTCTTGTGTAGGTATTCGTTTCTGACAATCCAGTAAAAGGAAGGTACTATTGAACGATCGCACTGAACCATGAAACGAACTCTCCGGGTTGACCAGAAAGTGCGTTGATACAGCCATAGCATTTGCCTGGTGTGGAAATGGGAAACCGTGGTAAACCATCTTCAGGGCTGCTGACAGTGGGGTTCGAACACACTATCTCATGAATGAAGAGCAGCTGCAAGTGATTAAATCATGGCCGAGGGCGTTGACGGGCCAATGTCCAGTCGTATGTTCGGAAGTTCAAATCCATTAAAAGTAAAAAGTTTCTATGCGTTTATTTCATTCCTTTTTCATGTTTTTATTTTTACAGTCTATTTTGCGTCGTACCGACACAGATAGGTTTTATGACGACGCTATTTCAATACTACATGACCCGCAAGAATTAAGACCTATGCTAATGAACATACATCACATTCGACGCACACAATTCATAGCGAGGCAATATGCGCAATACAGACGCCTGGCATTTTTTCAGATCACGTCCTGTGGCTCATTAGTAAGGGGGCGGATGTTGAAATTTCATCATTTTTTCCTTATTTTAGAATTTCCTTTACGTTGTCCGACTCGTTGGCTGAACGGGCAGCGTACTGGCCTTCGGTTCAGAGGGTCCCGGGTTCGATTCCCGGCCGGGTCGGGGATTTTAACCTTAATTGGTTAATTCCAATGGCACGGGGGCTGGGTGTATGTGTTGTCTTCATCATCATTTCATCCTCATCACGACGCGCAGGTCGCCTACGGGAGTCAACTCGAAAGACCTGCACCTGCCGAGCCGAACATGTCTTCGGACACTCCTGGCACTAAAGCCATACGCCATTTCATTTTTTTGCTTTACGTTGCACCGACACAGATAGGTTTTTGCCGTCGATGGGATAGGAAAGGGCTAGGAGTGAGAAGGAAGCAGCCGTGTCCTTATTTAAGGTAACGCCTCGGCATTTGTCTGGTGTGAAAATGGTAAACCACGGAAAACCATCTTTAGGTTTTCAGGGCTGCCGGCAGTGGGGCTCGAACCCACTATCTCCAGAATGAAAGCTGATAGCTACGTGACCCAAGCCGTGTGGCCACTTGCTCGGTCATTTTTTTCCCTTTGCATTAGAACGTTGCTCAGTAGCGCAGAAATTCATTTTTCGATATGACAAACGATAACAACACTTTTTTCTTGCTGATTTGAGGTGATCAGTTGTTATTTTAACTTTCAAGAATGTTTTAGATCAATATATAGACTTTTGAAGAATTTTTTAATCATTTCGAAGTGTTTTCTTTTATTTATGCGTGTATTCAGTATTGTCAGACTGATAAAAGTCCACAAGTGGCAAGATAAATATTATTATTTGTTCTTAAAACAAAAACAAACAAACTCCATGACGCAATAGCCCCGAATGGCCATGGCTTACCAAGCGGCCGCTGCTCAGCCCGAAGGCCTCCAGATTTTGAGGTGTCGTGTGGTCAGCATGAAGAATCCTCTCGGCCGCTATTCTTGGCTTTCTGGACCGGGTCCGCCATCTCACCATCAGATGGCTCCTCCATAGTAATCGCGTAGAAGGAGTGGACCTCGAACCAGCCCTCATATCCAGGTAAATATCTCTGACCTGGCCCGGAATTGAGTCCGGGGCCTCCGGGTAAGGGTCAGGCACACTAATATTTTTTCTAACGTACGGTTAAATTTGCTAAATATCTTTCATTACCAAACAAACTGACCAGCTATTTGTGCTGACAAGGGAAAGGTAAGGAAATAATTTAATAATAATAATGCTATTTGCTTTACGTCCCACTAACTACTCTTTTGCGGTTTTCGGAGACGCCGAAGTGCCGGAATTTAGTCCCGAAGGAGTTCTTTTACGTGCCAGTAAATCTACCGACACGAGTCTGGAGTATTTGAGCACCTTCAAATACCACGGGACTGAGTCTGGATCGAACCTGCCACGTAGGAGGAAGGAAAGAACTTACACCTATGGGTCTTATGTTTCCTAGTATGAGCAAGAACACAATAGAGAACTCTGATAATTTGGAGAAAGTATTTCCTAACATGCCTCACGCACAAGAAATACCGCAGCCTTACGAACAGCCCCTACAGCCAGTTATTCACCCCCGCATACCTGAAGATCGAGAACGAATGGAAACGAGAAGGGATTGGAAACAACAGTTATATTACTTTCCTTTTCAGTTCAGAATTTTCCTCCCATGTAGTTCTGTGCAACAAGTGAACCACCAATAAGTACATTGTTACTTCAGTGCAGTGAGAAGTGTTGTAGTTAATTATTGATTTTGGGTACGATGTCGAAGCGACGAAAAGTCGAGGGAGTGTTCAGTCACTCGCATAATATAGCTCTTTACCACTTAGTTCCCGAGCATAAATGTGTGTACGACTTAAGAGAAACTTGTTCATGCCTGTTGCGACCATAGGTTTACTGATCGTTATGTAGTACTGCAAAAACATTTATTCAGCTGAGCTAAACACTGTTAAAATAAGATTAAAATGTCCGTACCTGAGAGTCAGTGCAAGTTTCTCAGCTGGGCTGACGGGCTTCTTGTACCGATTGCACGGGGTTTTCAAAATTTAACTTCCTCTAAGTTCGAGAATATAATTAAACTGACTAACTCAGTATAAAATTCTCATTGAACTTTGTCTCATCACTGTTAATTAAAACGAAATGTCGAACAGTGATTATCACCTGTTCGGAATCATGAACAAACCTCTGCGTGATCGCCATTTTGTGGATTTTGCAGAACTGGACACAGCTGTCAAGGCATGGGTACGCAGCACTCAGAAGGAATGGTTTCAGGAAAGGTCTGGAGAGACTGACACATCGATGGCAAAAGTGCATACAGTTACAAGGAGATTATGTTGAGAAGGTGGACGTAAGTACTGTAAATGTTCTTCATTTGGGTAGAAAAAAATAAAGTGTAAAACAATATCGTACGCCCTTCGTATGTTCCGCAAGCGAGGATACACGTTTGTTCATTTAATTTGACACAGTATAGTTACAACTTTATTTGCTTCTGTCAGAACGTGCAATGTAATATCTTGACGCTACTGTGAAACAGACAAGGCAGCAGCTATCTGCATGACATGTTGTCATCGTCGTAACAGTTCCCACGTTTACAGTAGAAATATTGTTGCATATACAGAGAAGTGCTTTTATATCATGTGATGTATTTAATTTATTTAACTTACTTTGACACAAAGTATTGTTGATACGAAGCTGAAGAGATGTTAGATTTTTGCACAAGATCTTACGAAAGGGCGCCTAATGTTAGTTTGAACGCCTTTTAATGTGTGAATATTATGTTTCATGTTACTTTCAGCTTTGACGATTCTCAATCATTTTTTCATGTCAATCGGATCTGTGTCAATCTCTCCGGATCTATTATTTCCGATGATACAGCATTTTAGAACTATTTTCAGTAGTTGAAAATGTCCTTTTAGTCACCAGTTCCACTTTATTTTGCTAAAGATTAGGGTAAGGGTAATTCATATTCGTTAAAAATACTTATTTTACGTTTAGGAACACATGCGTACGCATGATGAAGGCTGATTCGGTCCTCAATAGCTCCATCAGCTGTGATAAATGGCCGAGGCGTCATTGTACAGGCATATTAGGAAAACGAGGAGTGATGTAGTTTCCCGTTGCTTTCTTCTCAAAATGCACACACCCTCCGAGTGTATGAGTGACGATTTTACACCATTCAAAACAGGAACTGCCTCCGTAACGAATGGCATTACTAGCATCTCTCATACCTCAGTCACATTCATATCGTTAAGTCAAGAATGAGTCTGAGACAGGTCAATGAAAGTAATCTATGAAAGTAATCTATCCCATGCCAGAAGTCACAATACACTGTAAAGACTAGATCTCGCCCTGAAAGGCAGATGATTCTGATATATACATTATAATTTTTTTAAATTCCACTGTTATTAAAGGGACAAATTTAATATGAACCCATCCGAATGCGCCAATGTAGCACGATATACTAGCAAATGTACCCGTGCTTCGCTAGGGTATTCTACATTGTATACGGATTTATTCGCAAACTACTGTAAAGGCAGAGAGTAAGATTATATTACATTGCATGCCTCTTAGCGCTATCCTACAAACAAAACAGAGAGGGTGGAAAACTTCGTTTCCGAGGTAAGGTAGACATTGGGGAAGTATTGAGGATAATGTCAGGCCACATTTCCTACTGCCAATCACAATCGAGTTCAGGAGTTTCTACTATAACGGCAGGCTCACTTGGCAACTGCCTTTCACAATAGATATGGATAATTTTTCATTATCAAACAGGCCCTTTTTCGTAATGCAAGTCGCAGTCGAGTTGGAAAGATTTTATTATAACGGAGAAATGCAGCACTATCTAACGTATCAACAATCGAGATACGACAATAAGTCATACGACCAAAGTTGTTGATCTCAAAAATAGAACGGCGATCATGCTATCTGTTTTTAATACGACTTACCGTTTATCCACCAATTATCCCGAAACGAAGGTCTGCATCGGCATTAAAATTGCATACATATTATGACTTTTTCCGGGGCCAAAAATTATACATTCGCATAGCTTGGAATATTTCCTCAAAGGGAAGAGTGTCCAGGTTTCGGGATTAGCACTCGCATACATACGGAGTAATTAAGGAAGAAAGTAATACAGTTAAGATGCTGAAATTAATAGAAAATGGGATTATAACTGAGGACAGCCGGATAGGAAAAATATGTAGGCCTAATTGGAACATCAAATGTCCCTCAATAAATAATAATAGTATGAGTTACGGATAGAAGAAAGTGGTAACAGAGGAGGAGTTTAGGCGCAGGGATTCTTTTTTTTTGCTAGGGGCTTTACGTCGCACCGAAACAGATAGGTCTTATGGCGACGATGGGATAGGAAAGGCCTAGGAGTTGGAAGAAAGCGGCCGTGGCCTTAATTAAGGTACAGCCCCAGCATTTGCCTGGTGTGAAAATGGGAAACCACGGAAAACCATCTTCAGGGCTGCCGATAGTGGGATTCGAACCTACTATCTCCCGGATGCAGGGATTCTTAGGTAAACAGTTAAGAAGATGCATATGGTGTTATTACTTAAGCTATTCGAGGACGGTTATAACCTTCAACGATATTCCGCCAATATCCCGCAGAATGGCCGATTGACGTCTCTCTTGCTTTTTACCCAAGGAACAACCACGTATTTACAGGAATGATGACGAAAATAGTAATACGTTACTTGCCTACTGGCAAGCAGTCAGAGACCTGTAGCTTCGTTGTCGGTCTGTCGATCACTCAATGCAGAGCATGGTACCCGCAGAAAATAGTATTTTTCTCCGTCATTTGAAGAGTAAGCTAAATTATGAACGTAACAAAGTTGTTTATAATGAAGAGACGTTGTACATACAGTCCACGTAATTTACAGAATATGAATAGTATAAGGGAAAATGGAGGAAAACTGTTCTGGTTTTGCTATAAGACCTCCGCATATTCAAAGATTTTTAAATCATACTCATATCAAAACCTTCACCGGGATGAGTATACTCCAAATATGACGTTCGGTCGAGATCTCTTCAGCCGTTTCGCCGTGATGGTGGAACCAACGGACCAACACGAAAATTAAAAACGAGCGATTCGGTCTTGAGTTGACCTAAAATTGATAAATATCTGAAAAATTGTCAAAATAAACGAAATTACAGACAGCGAACCCCCTAGAACTTTATGTATATACATACGGAACCAACATTTTGCGACCATGTTAGAATGGCTACCGGAATCGACAAATATATTGCAACCAGAGAGCTCCCAGTAGGCAAAGAAGTTTTTCAAAGGGACAAAATCTCTCTTCCCTTGCTTACTCTTGCCTTGGATGAAGTACTGGAATCATTAGAATGGAGCCTAATAAGAAAAGCTAAGAACGATTTACAGCTGAGAAAACTTCGATTACCGGGTGAGTTGGCCGTGCGGTTAGGGGCGCGCTGCTGTGAGCTCGCATCCGGGAGATAGTGGGTTCCTATCCCATCGTCGCCATAAGACCTATCTGTGTCGGTGCGACGTAAAGCAAACAGAAAAAACAAAAAACTTCGATTAGCTAATTAATGAAGACTTGAAAACACTTCTACTTGCTTAGAACATGCTAGGAACTATGTGCGATGTGTTAAATGCCATCTAAGCAGCAATTAGCAGAGGTAATAGCATAGAGACAACCAAAATTATTATTACAAAAAGTAAAAACTTTTAAATTGGGTAAAAATCGTAAACACTGTCGACGAATTCATCTACCTCAAAAATTACATTTTATTAGGACAAATATTAGTTCCCCAAAGGAAAGGACTGAGTTGGACAACGTCTAGGAAACTAAGATTTATCTTCATCAGCATTCTCACCGAGAGTATTCACGGACAAGGAACACCCATGACCTCGAACGCTCTGAATTGCACGAAAAAATGCCTAGAATATACATCATTCAACATGAAAACAGTGATCTGTCACTTTTTCATGCTAAACTTAGCAGTTTACAATTTGTTTTACGTCGCACTGACACAGATAGGCTTTATGGCGGCGATGGGATATAATATGGCTAGGAGTACGAGGAAAGCGCCAGTGGCCTTGATTAAGGTACAGCCACAGCATTTGCCTGGGGTGAAAATTCAGAAGTTGCCTGCTAGCACCATTAAAGAGTGGTATGTTGTGGTTTCGCTGACAAGTAGAACCGCGGTACGATTGCGTCTCTTGGACTGTTCGTTTACGGATTACAGTGTATGAGGGGAATTTTATCTCATGAATGTTATCAAAACACTAGAGGCAAAATGTTGATGCGCTGAATACGGAAACGCAATCCTAGACGATGATATGGAGTTCGTGAGTATGTTATATAGCACAAAAAAGCGAAAATATAATGGGGATGACACCTTACGCTGGATAGATACACTGATTTTGAAGGACAGTATGAGCCTGCTCCTGCAGTTGGCTGTTGAAGGAGTACAAGAATGTAATCACCAGAGCAACAGGAACAGTCAATGAAAGTGAGTACGAAGTATAGAAATAAAAAAATGTCGCAGCCCAGTGCATTAGAAGATATTGATGGCATACATACATCGTGGCTTCAACTCCTGCAGCAAACTAATGAGACAAATATTAGTTCCCCAAAGGAAAGGACTGAGTTGGAGAACGTCTAGGAAACTAAGATTTATCTTCATCAGCATTCTCACCGAGAGTATTCACGGACAAGGAATACCCACGACCTCGAACGCACAAAAAAGCGAAAATATAATGGGGATGACACCTTACGCTGGATAGATACACTGATTTTGAAGGACAGTATGAGCCTGCTCCTGCAGTTGGCTGTTGAAGGAGTACAAGAATGTCATATCCAGAGCAACATGATAGGCTAAAAAAGGTTAAAATATTTTAATTATGTAACTAGCAAGCCACGAAAATCAGCTCACTTCAAAGAAAATAGGCTGTCACAACTTCTGACTTTAAAGGAGCATTTAATGCCGCTGTATTATAGATGAAGCGCTTAATGGATACACAGTTCACTGTTGGCATCTGCAAATGTGTGCCCAGACGCCTCAGAAATGGTTCACCTGGACAATTTCATAGCTTCGATTACTTTCGTTGACAATTTTAACGCTTAATGTGGAATTTCGTCTAGACATATTTCTACATTATTTACACGTAAGGATATTAAGGAGATAATGGTAAACGTCGGAGTTTGTGAAGGAAGTAAAGAGATTTATACCAGAGGGGAGTGAGGTCATAGGGCATGTTTGGACAGTGACGAAAGTCAGTTTCATTACGAGATGTCTTCAGTGTCACTACTCTCGCAGAGGAGGAATACCGCATCTTGTTTGTTGCAGTCTGTACAAAGCTATACAGTTCAAGTGGCTTAAGGCTGCAGTTACGGATCAACTAGCGGTTACCCGCGCGAGCTAGCGCTAGCTGGCGCTATGGCAATATATAGCGCCAGTAAAGCAAGTGAAACGATCCGCTGTCGTTTTCCTCGCGCCAGTTGAAGCTTGTCAGCAGAGTGGTAATGTTGGGCTGCGAAAAATTTAATAAACGAAGACAATTAGAATTTTATTCCACTCCACTCAGATTTTAACATTTTAAAAGTATTATGTATAATATGGAAGAATATACACTGACTGACAGAGCAAATGCAACACCAAGGAGGAGTGGTTCGAAAGGGATGAAAGTTGGGGAAAAACAGAGACGGCACGGACGAATAATTGATGTTTATTTCAAACCGATATGCAGGTTACACAATGCGCACGGCATCGACTCAGTAGGATGTAGGACCACCGCGAGCGGCGATGCACGCAGAAACTAGTCGAGGTACAGAGTCAATAAGAGTGCGGATGGTGTCCTGAGGGATGGTTCTCCATTCTCTGTCAACCATTTGCCACAGTTGGTCGTCCGTACGAGGCTGGGACAGAGTTTGCAAACGGCGTCCAATGAGATCCCACACGTGTTCGATTGGTGAGAGATCCGGAGAGTACGCTGGCCACGGAAGCACCTGTACACTTCGTAGAGCCTGTTCGGAGATGCGAGCAGTGTGTGGGCGGGCATTATCCTGCTGAAACAGAGCATTGGGCAGCCCCTGAAGGTACGGGAGTGCCACCAGCCGCAGCACATGCTGCACGTAGCGGTGGGCATTTAACGTGCCTTGAATACGCACTAGAGGTGACGTGGAATCATACGCAATAGCGCCCCAAACCATGATGCCGCGTTGTCTAGCGGTAGGGCGCTCCACAGTTACTGCCGGATTTGACCTTTCTCCACGCCGACGCCACACTCGTCTGCGGTGACTATCACTGACAGAACAGAAGCGTGACTCATCGGAGAACACGACGTTCCGCCATTCCCTCATCCAAGTCGCTCTAGCCCGGCACCATGCCAGGCGTGCACGTCTATGCTGTGGAGTCAATGGTAGTCTTCTGAGCGGACGCCGGGAGTGCAGGCCTCCTTCAACCAATCGACGGGAAATTGTTCTGGTCGATATTGGAACAGCCAGGGTGTCTTGCACATGCTGAAGAATGGCGGTTGACGTGGCGTGCGGGGCTGCCACCGCTTGGCGGCGGATGCGCCGATCCTCGCGTGCTGACGTCACTCGGGCTGCACCTGGACCCCTCGCACGTGCCACATGTCCCTGCGCCAACCATCTTCGCCACAGGCACTGCACCGTGGACACATCCCTATGGGTATCGGCTGCGATTTGACGAAGCGACCAACCTGCCCTTCTCAGCCCGATCACCATACCCCTCGTAAAGTCGTCTGTCTGCTGGAAATGCCTCCGTTGACGGCGGCCTGGCATTCTTAGCTATACACGTGTCCTGTGGCACACGACAACACATTCTACAATGACTGTCGGCTGAGAAATCACGGTACGAAGTGGGCCATTCGCCAACGCCGTGTCCCATTTATCGTTCGCTACGTGCGCAGCACAGCGGCGCATTTCACATCATGAGCATACCTCAGTGACGTCAGTCTACCCTGCAATTGGCATAAAGTTCTGACCACTCCTTCTTGGTGTTGCATTTGCTCTGTCAGTCAGTGTATAATATTATTATATGACATTCCAAAATATTTTTAATTTCATCAATTCCCTTACTCAGTGTTACTGCAAGTTTCTCTTCTGCTGAAACGGAATAATTTTCTGTGATTTGTAGTAAGATCCTCTGCGTTATCTGGGACTCAGTATAGTAAAATGGAACTGGCCTCATTCGATAATATTCGATAAGTCTTGTTTGCCGTATTTTAAAAACATTTTATGTATATTTTTTCTACTTTCTTTTCTATTTTTGTCTTTCTTTTATTTTCTACTTAAGGACGATACACAGACACACCCAGTCCCTGAGTCGGTGGAAATAACCAATTAAGGCTAAAATCCCCGTCTCGGAGCTGGTAATCGAACCCGGGGCCCCGTGAACCAAAGGCCAGCACGCTAACCTTTTGGCCATGGATCCAGACCTCTTTAAGTACAGTATTCTAACCATATATTAAAATTCACCGATCTCACGCCGATTTTCGTAAAATGGGTGCTCATAATACCTTCGTTTAAGTTAATACCTAGATTTCAGATACTTTTTTCACATA
Organism: Anabrus simplex; assembly: GCF_040414725.1. Taxonomy (NCBI): domain Eukaryota; kingdom Metazoa; phylum Arthropoda; class Insecta; order Orthoptera; family Tettigoniidae; genus Anabrus; species Anabrus simplex. The sequence continues at coordinate 1,211,238,115 of NC_090265.1, read as the reverse complement.
AAAATAACTATTCACATAACGAGAATGCTATCCCTTGTAAAGAACTCGCTCAGACTAGCATCCAGTGAACTATCAAGAAGAAGCGCAGACGCGTTCACCAGTTATTAGTATGTTAAAACGCTAGTAGAAGCGTGTTGTTCCGTAACCGCACTAACAAGCTGCACTGGGTGTATCCGTGATGATGTTACAAACTTTCAGAGATGATGGAGGACGGCAAATGGGTCAATTTGAGATAAGGAACCGTATTCTGTGAACGATCGAGTAAAAGTTAAGAAGAAACATTCTGCTCATTTAAGTCCATTTACCTGCACAAGTTTCACAAGCTGCTCCATTTACAAGAAATGTTCGAAATGGCGTCCCTCTGCGTCAATACAGGCATTGCATCGTCGCACAGTGTTCTGTCGTACCCGTTCGAATATCCCCGGTGTCGTTTGAACAGCGTCGCAGGCAGCGAGAATTCTTGCCAAGAGATCATCTACTGCAGGGCCTGGTGCATGCACTGTGCACGGTGCAAAAGACGACTTCGCTTGGTGGACCAGAGTGCAGAGCCCCACTCCTCGATTTGGAGCAATAGCGCTCTCTCTCCCTCTCTTTCCGCACGCCTGTCTCGCTCGCTCCCCCTGTCTCCCTCTTCCTCACTTGCTCCGTAGCGCTCCAAATCCGAGCCGAGGTGAGCCGAGTTGAGCCGAGCTTAGCCGAGTAGCCCAGAGACGAAGCGTTGGTCTGAGCCGAGCCGAGCGGGACCAATGCACTGTACACAGGAACTCTGCGCCGCTGTTTGCACCGTGAGATTTTGGGCGTTTAGGAGACCCTGCTCTACAGTCTCGAGAGGTGTCTCATACACAAGGCTTTTCACATGGCCCCACAAGAAGAAATCAAGTGAAAATGAGATCAGGTGAGCGAGCGGACTACGAAACAGGACCTCCTCTTCCTATCCACGTTGCAATGAATATCTGATCCAGGTGTTCATGAACCCTCACTCTAATGTCAGGTGTGCCTCCATCATGTTGGAAACCAAATCCGTAGACGAAGGGTAAGTGGTGTTCCAGGAACGTGGGTAGTACATCTATGAGCACCACTGTGTGCACTGCTGCATTTAGGTGGGGAGGAAGAAGAAACGGGCCTACTACTTAATCATTGACGATGTCTGCCCACACGTTGGTTGAAAGTTTGCGCTGATGGCTCTTCACAACTGTAGCGTGGAAATGCTCATCGGCCCAAACAATAATATTGTGACTATTAATCATTCCGTCTCTGGTGAAATAGGTTCCATCTGTGATAAGCACATATAAGGAAAGTGAGAATTGACCGCAAGGAGCTGCAAGCCCATTGGCAGAACACGACTCGAGGTGCGAAGTCAGCAGGACTCAAAGTCTGCACTTTATGTGGATGGTAGAGGTGTAGCTGCATTTCAAGTAATATTCGCCACACAATTATATCCAAAACATGAATTGCACGTGCAACTGCTCGAGTGCTGATTGCGGGCACCTCATCCCCACGCGAGCAAGCACTGCACCTTCTAAGCCGGGAATCCGTGTATATCGTCGTCCTCCTCGATCATTGTCTTTTAGTACCAATAGCCCTGTTTCACTTAATCGATGGAACAGTCGTGGGAACGAGGTGTGAACTTGCTGTCTCTTACGTGGATATTTGGTCCTGTACAACCATTTGGCTTTTCTGCTGCTTCCTTTTGCTTGCCCATACACGAACACTATACCCAAGTTCTATAAACGGGTACAACTCCATTTGTATAAAGCTGATCAGCGTACCACTTCAACCCGTAAACACAGACTGAACGCTAGAGTACGGACATCGGACACCGATCACGTCAGTACACAGTGCGCCATCTGCATTGCAGTCGTTGAGTCTTTATCCTAGCCTCTTCTGCTAGTCGGTATTGTCTCCCCTATTGTATTCTTAGCACATATAGTATGCACTAGAGTTGGAGGTATCAAATCGAGTTTTGCTTAATCGTTTGACTGCTGGCCGCAGTGGTGTAGTGGATATGGAGTTGGTTAAGAAAACCTAAGTTAACGGTTTCAAACCCGACTGAAATCGATGGCTTTTGAGGGTGTTAAAGGTGACAACCCCATGTCGTTGGCTTCTGGCACGTTAAAGGACTACCAGGGGACGATATTCCGACACCCCGGCGTCTGTTAAGAACGGACGGATGTTTAAGGGGAGTCGAAAACAAAAAAGAAAATGAAAAACGACTTTTTCCAAATGTTGCCTCATTCAATTATTTGGACTCTGCTGATTAAAATGGTGTATAATTTATTTTAATACGACACTAGAAGCGTTTTAAAGAAATATTTTAAAAATCAATGCACAAGTGTCAAATTGGGCAACTTAGATATATTTCTTTTTGAAAATATAGATGTCTGGAACCCTTTAATCTAGAAGGCTGTGGTTTTCACTGTTCTATTCCCGAATGCTATGCGCAGAGGTTACCGGCACTGTCATAACAAACATTTCAATAGTTTCGATTAAATAGAGGTGGATATTAGGCACTGTTATGTGTAAATGTGTGAGTGAACTTTTTGTTTTACTTTGAAATCATATTCTGAAAAATGACTTTTTTTACATGTTTGACCCATTATCTCAGAAACTACACTGGATAGGCAGTTCATTGTTTGCAGAGAGTCACCTTGTGCCATGATACAGCTACTGAACTATATAAAAGCACTTTACATGTATAGTTTCTGATTTACACACATTTTAATAACTTTCTGTGTAAAAAATTGGAACTTATTAAACAAATTCATAACTTTACAATCGTTTGCTCCAACCAATCCATTCTGGTTCAGTACTTACGGAAAGGGTTTAAATACATATAGTAAAAATATCAAAGCTCTAAACTTAATACTTCCTGAGATAACGGGGCATCTTTTGTGTCAAATTAACATTATGGAGATAGGGCTTTCCGACTCCCCTTAACAACGTTGATTATCAATAAATTTTGACTCGAACGTTTCTTGACTGCGGTTCCTTATCTCATATTGATCCATTTTCCGTTCTCCATCATCCCTGAATGTTTGTAACATCATCACGGATGTATTTATTTACAAATTTTAAGTATCTTCTGTAAGTAGTCAATATACGTTTGATATTTTTATATTCACTTTGTTCTCATTATGTTATGAATGGCACTGCGAGGAATATTTTGTACCCAAGAAGGTGTTGAAAATCTATAATGTGAAATACAGTGTGCTGAACTGACCGCGCTTTTAAACAGCCATTAAGGTCTTGGAAAACAATGTACTCACTGTATAACGTGATGAAGTGAGAGTTGGCGAAAAACTTGCTGATCGCTGTCCATGGTGATATTTTACAATAAACCAAAATTAAGGGGACACGTGCATAAGATCCTACAAAAATATGTTGTTTTTTGTTTGTTGGCCGAAATTACTAGCTTGTTATGTAGAGAATCATGTCCCAAAAGGATTTAATTTAATTCAATATCTGAGTGCACTAAATTCCTAACACATATGCATCATGTGTCACGCCCCCTCTTTCATGTATTTCTTTTATTTTTTCTTCTACACTGAAATGCTTACGTCTCTTTAGTAAGGCAGTTGACGGTATCAAATTTAAGAGTGTTGAAGAAGGCTGTGAAGCATCAATTATGGTTGGTAAAGCATAGCGATTACCGCGGAAAGTTTGTATTGATTTGAGAGATACATTGCGCGGTTTCATCTTGTGAAATTAAAATTTCCCAAACTTCCATTTTCTATGACAAAAATACCCTTTTGTCCGGAACTACTAAACGTATCAATTTGAAACGAAAGGCAGGCTAAACACTTGTACCTTATCCTATCGTAAATTCCGCCAGCTAAGGGTAGAAGTGCGTATTTCGTCCGGATGTGGGCAATAAAATTTCCACATACTAGAATAAACTAAATTGTATGGACAGAAAATACGCACATATAAAACTAGTGAATGAGAACGCCGGTTATTGGGTAAAATACATTTATTTAACTAAACGCATGAATTAAAACCATGCTAATTAAATAAAAATTTGTCAAACAAAACGTAGAGCCAACCATTATGTTGGTCAAAGAAAGTGATACGCACATTTACATTAATTAATATTTTTAACAAACGTTTAGAAATTGAAAACGGGTAACGAAACCGAGAAAATAGGACATCATGTTACATGGAATATGTATGGTTTACATTATTTAATTATGTTGACTGCCTCGTTAAGCCCCTAGTTCTTTGTCCGAAGGCTCTATCTAAAACAGTTCATGAAATGCAATAGTAATATCTGATACACTAGTAATTGTCTTAATTTACATATGTACATTCCGATTACTCGGACATATATATTTATGAAACATTTGTTCAGGACTGCGTCTAAATTTCAAATCCAAACCAACACTTCTAATCATAGCCATGAGCAATGGATAAGGACAGAACCTTACTTCCCCAAAATTAGCCATCGGGCCAAGTGATCACCAGAGAGCAACATCGCAACACAGAAATAAGTTCACTGGACACAACAATAAACAAGGCAAGATAAATATGTATAAATCACACCAGCAAAATAAAACACACAACGAATGTCCACTGAAGTTGATAGAGGCGCCGCGACTCGATCCCCACTTATCCAGGCTCCGAAGATTTCATGTCTCACACAGACACAACAATTCAGCATGGTCTTCACGACAGGGGAGATCGGCTGGTTAGCAACAAACATTAAAATAATTGGCATTTGCCGTTGACATTTTACGGATGTAACGGTTTCCCATTTTTACACCAGGCAAATGCCGGGGCTGTACATTAATTAAGGCCACGGCCGCTTGTTTCCAATTCCTAGGTCTTTCCTATCCCATCGTCGCCATAAGAGCTATCTGTGTCGGTGCGTCATAAAGCAAATAGCAAAAAATGTAACGGTATCCATTGTAAAGACTTTCACTCACTCTGCTCAGCCCCCAGCCTACAGCTGATTAGGGAGTTTCCTCCTACCTGGGAAGCAGTTGTCTCGTCAGGACTTGGCCGACCTACTTGGTGCTGCATAATTGCATAAAATTCTCACTGACAAATATAGCTCACAGCCTACACGTTGTCTCGCGTACAAACCGGTTGGCTTATCAATACATGTAAATCAGGGCTCCCAATATATCACCATGGCTTTTATTGCCTTACTTCCTCTTTGCCCCTTTGTCTCCTTTCCCTATTGCCTTTAAACATCTAACGGCAATTCCAGCCTCACATGTCAAGGATCCTTGGTTCGATGACCGCTCCTTTCATGAACTTGCCTTCCACCACATTTGAAGACCCTATTCTGGTTTCGACGTTGAAGACTCCCCCATTACGTCTCCTTGCAGCTGAAAATCCATGCGTCATGCATAGAAACATCCTAACATAATCCGTCTCCAGTCTAATCCGTTTCATATCGCGATGCTGATGGCGTTCACCCCATTAGGTATTATGCTGAATCTGCCTAACAACTCTGTCGAAAATCAACCCATGCAGGAATAAAGTATTAATGAAATGAAATGTCGTATGGCTTTTAGTGCCGGGATATCCCAGAACGGGTTCGGCTCGCCAGGTGCAGGGCTTTCTATTTGACTCCCGTAGGCAACCTGCACGTCGTGATGAGGATGAAATGATGATGAAGGCAACACATATACCCAGCCCCCGTGTCATTGGAAGTAACCAATTAAGGTTAAAATCCCCTACCCGGCCGGGAATCGAACCCGGGACCCTCTGAACCGAATGCCAGTACGATGACCGTTCAGCCAACGAATCGGACAAAGTATTAATAACTAATGCATACACCTATATCCAACTTATTTTGTCCCTCGTTCCCATCTAATTTATATACAACACTTAGCTCGGGGCCTTAATATGCATACAGCCCTGAACGTAGTTGATTTTACTTAAACTGAGCAAAGTAAATGCCGCACTGGCTTACATTTAACAATTAATTTACTTGTTTAAGAATGGCCTAAACTAGTATATCAAATATTATTTCATATGCTTAACAGGACTTAACAGCAACCTCTCCATCAGCGACGAATCACATGACCGCTATGTCATGCGTGTCTTGCCCACGATGACTGCACACAGCACAGGGATGAAGGTCTTCTGCTCTACTCCTGGATGCATCGTGGTTGTCGCCTGCTTGATCCTGGCTGTGTCTGGAATTGTGGAGTTACGTCAGAATATCTATTTCACCACTTAGCGTGATCCTACACACGCCCATAACCTTAGTGCTTGGCTATCATTGACTATAGCCTCCACGCACTAATTAACGGGAACCAGTCCGGTTGCAATCAGTCCTTGACAACGGTTATATCTTACACGACTCGCACAGCCCGCGTACGTGTTAAAGAAATACTTGTAATATCTTATATCGACAGTACCTCTTGTGAGCTAACACACGGCCATTGTACATTAGCCTGACAACAGTTTCACAAATAAATGCGTCTATTTTGCTCGCGAATTACGTAACGCAGCACTTGGCGTTTCAGAACAGCGGGTTAATAAGACAATGTGACATTGAGTGCGCGACTGACTCGATGAGCGAATGTCAAGTAAGTATCAACTGAACGAGCCGACTGAGACACAAATGAGAAATAAAGTGAGCCGACTAAGCATGAAGAGGGCGCACTTTCTTTCTTGTCATAGCATTTATAGCCTCAAGCAGACGATAGCCTCGAGGGAAACCCCCATCTAACAAATCATTTTCCTTTGTAGCAGCCTTCCAGATGTCAACAGCCGCTGCTGTAAATACGCACCTCTCTTAATCCAGCACAATCCCGGCACTCGATCATTCTGATCTTAATTATGTGTGGTGTCAGATCTGTGGAATTTAGCATGGTGGTGGATTTATTGATTGAAATTCAGATGATTCCATCCCTGGGAAAGAGAAGTTTGTCAACCTGTAACAATTGTTCTGTACATCTCCCCGTTTGAATCTCACTCTCTCCATGTTGCTGCGTTTAGGTTTGGCGTTATTGTAGGGGTCTGCATGAATGAAATCACGACTTGAGGCTCAATTCCAACTCGGAAAATTCGTTCCTACGGGGTTCTCACAGCGTACGGCATGGCCATCCAGGGTTCTTTCCTTCACTCCCCGCGACTCCATGCTCCGGGTTTAATATGTTCGTATATTTTGTGAAGTTTTCTAATTGACAAGTTCTCTTACTTTTGAAATATCGAAACGTACGTGAAATTAAAAACGCTTGCAGGCATTAAATCTGCAATTTCCTAGAAATAAGTTAAAAATATTCAAGGTCCTGAACCTCACAATTGGTGAGAAAATGGTACATCAATACGACCAAATTCAAATTCAATTTGAAAAATATTATCCTCTACAAAAGCATTGTATCTAAATTATATGATTAATGTTTGTAGATATTTTGTTATGTAATTCTAACTCAAATAACGTCCACGTTACAGTGAATTTAGAAAATCAATGAATTTTCGTGTACGTCTCCTTTTAACACATTTCTTCGGCCAAATTCACTCTACAAGAACATTTCCATTACGTTAAACTAAACGTTTACTTCAGTTAGCAAGAATTAGTATCCCTTTCCTACTAGTTTTTCGTCTTCTGTTTCTTGGTAGCGAGAAGTCCTCAACTTAGATATTACCAGTCCTACAGTATTTGATTGCAAGAGCAAAGCTCAGTTAATTTGAAAGTGAGTACCCCGAGGAGCTGAGAGCGAACCATTTGGAAACATTCACGCTAATGGAGGGGTTTGGGGAGATGGACGTTGAATGTTAAATGAAATAATCAATGCACTTCATTAATATATTAAGTACAAACACTTTCATTGCCTCTCTTTGAAACTGAAAGGGTGGAGCATAGTTACATTATCGTTCCCTGGTATTGTACACATCAGTAAGCTTTAAAATATGGAATATTTCATTAGGCAAAACGATAGATATCTCTGCGTTTACTGAAGTAAACATAACATGTATTTATGCTATATATGTCAGCCTTTAACACTTGAGCAGTCGAATAAGTTTGGCTGAATTACACAGTTATACCCGTATTTATTTTTCTACAACTGTTTAAGTGTATTGCAATCTATTCTAAATAATATTTCTGTGTTTATATACCTGGCGGCCATGATCGTTGAGGCATCGGGTCTATATGGTCGGACACCGCGATTAGCCGGATCGAGTCCCGTCGTTCGTAATAATTTTCACCATCAGAAAGTTGTCCGGCAGGGTAGGAGAGGTGGTATTTCAAACCTCCCCGTGGTGTTCATATGGAGTGAGAGAATATGACGCTGATCATGGTGATTCATCCGTCGGATGCATACGTTAAGCCTTAAGCCGACACCTTGTTATTCGACAGGAATAGACTATGGGCCCGCAGCGAGTTTCACCCTCTCTGCTACCATACACTTCATTTCATTTCATTTCGTTAACTTTTCTGACGAAGTTGGCATAAGGAAGGGCATCCGACCGTAAAAAATCGCGACGAAGTTTCATTTAACCTCATACCTGACACCGTAGAGAAACGGGATACATGTTGGACATGCGCACACATACTGATGTTAAATTGATAAATAAGAGTTTAATAAGATTTCATGAAAATGCTTAGCGATTACGCCCGAACGTTAATGTTTTATTAGCATGTATATATATACTTTAATATGTTTATAATTATTTTATTCATAGATACTATCCTATGACCTAGGAGTGTTAAAAATGCACGCATATGTAAACACAACATGAATTATATAGACTTATTCTCTTATACTCTAAAGTTATACAAACAAATTGGTCATATGGTAACTATGACCACGCAGAGTACTCGCATGCGCTTTACGGCTCTTGATGACGCTGCACATATGTCGCTTTTGTCCAAGTAGGTCTTCAAGGAAAACATTAATAAAGTATTTTACATGTTTACACAAATCAAGGAATCAAAGTGTTCAGATATGCCGTTCTTCTTCGCTATTACTCTCTGTATAGCACGTCTCGAAGCGAACACCTTAACGGAGCACTAATTTTATCTGAAAGGTTAGGAGAAGATGTGAGGTATTCTTCACCCTTATTAATCCTGTCTGTTACCACACTCATCACTGTTGGCTGTAATTTTCTGAGTGTGCGGCTAGTTGAAATTTGGCATTATGCTCGAATGCTCCTCGTCTGGACAGGTAAAATCTATTCCAAGGAGTCTGAACTTCTGCTTTATAGACGTGATATTGTCCAAGAGTTGCTTAAAATTAAACTGCTGCCGTGATGCGCGCAATTGTTACGTACGTTGGACGAGTTCCGTCTTGCGAGGAAAATATCAGAACGTGATGTTGTTTAACTTCCTGCATACAACTGCAAACGACTAATGACACATTCAAACACTCACTGAAATGCTTTATAATACTCATTAGCTTCATAGTTGTATTTTTTTGGAATTAATAACATTTATTGACATTTTACTTGCGGTTTTATCCGTACTTCACACGGAGTGGACAATTTCTTATAGTAACCGAGAGCAGGTCCTCCAAGCACCTCTAGAATTCAATAAAAATTAATGTCTTCGTAGACAGCGAATGTAAATCAAAGTTTTTCTGATTTGTAATCCTGGTCTCAAAATGATAGAAGAATAGCTAGAATGGCTATGAAACAGCCAAACACAGTGAGCCATTTCATACGATAGTAACAATTAAAATTCCTAGAAGCCGATGGCTTCATCGATCAGAAGGGAAGCATCAACTGAAATCTACCAACACATTCTCAAGAGTCTGTGTGAAGCGCCAAATGGCACGGATAATCGTTGTAGGACATATTGTACCAGTAAAAGAGCCCGACTTTATGCTTTAACTTTAAAGTTAGCATGAAGTAGTCGTCAGGGCAATACTGGGTGGTTACTAGCTGGGGCTTGGTACAGGAGGCAAGGTCCTATCTACAAGAAAAATTTTAATTAGATTGAATAATAATTTTTATTCAGGAAATGCATTTCAAAGTGCACATCACCTTACTGTTGATAGTCGCTGTCCTCAACATCGCCTTTTGATGGTCCGGACTCCCAGTTCATCAGGCTGAACGGAGCTGGAACACGTTCTGGAAGTTGCCAATACTTCGTTGAGATAAGGCCGGAACACCCAAGTCGGTTTGATATGGGTTTGAGTCTTGAACTTTCCACGTTCTGGACGATCTCCGACCTTCTACGACGTTCTACGACGTTCTCCGACGATCTCCGACGATGTTGCGGGGTAATCACTCGTCACGTAACTTATACGAGTGTCCAGAATTACACAGTCCCCCGATACTTTGGTTTAACAGCACTGTTTCATTTAATATTGTTGGGATATGCCGTCGAATTCACTCTTAATCTTGTAGAAATAATTTAAAAGTTCACTAAAAATGTAGATGCGATTACCATCGAAATTGGAAGAAAATAAAGCACAGCTCATGAATAGAAATAAGGAAACTGAAAATTGTTCACGCACTTGGCATAGTTCGTGGTGATTTTCCACTAAATAAATTAGCACTTGACATTGAAAGAAATATATGACTGCTCTAGAGTTTATCAAAGACACTGCTGTCTGTCATACAATAATACTAAACACTTTGACGAAGAAATAAGGTTGAAATGAAAGGCACAGTTCGTTGTTAGGCGCACTTGACATTCAATAAAATAGGTGACTGTTCAAGGATACTGCTGTCAGTCACACACAAATAATTTCCACACTGTTCAGAAAAATGATACACAGTTCTATTTGAATTGGATAAAAAACACAGTTTGAATTCACAGTGAAACACTTGTGTCGCAGCACACGATTATACTTTTATCATGGTAATCATTTGCAGTAATATTCATGGGAAAGTTCGAACACTTTCATAAATACTCGTGTCTATTAAAGAAATTATGCTGACGGAGATGTAAAGAAAAAATATCACAGTTCCTAGAATATTGCAGTACTGTCACATTTAAATTAATATTGGTTCGGAGATTAAGTTTCACACAGGCAACGTGGTAATAACTCAGTTCTACAAGAACGAAAGTAAGTTATATCGAGACGTTTCTACAAGCGCACAGAACGTAAGTTCAACTGAACTGTTGTCAATTAAGTCCAATACATGACTTGTCATAATCAGAGTTCCAACACACACAAATTTTATAAGTTCAAATAAAGACTTTGAATAATTAGTTCTTCATCACTCGCAAAAATTACAAGTTCAAATTGACTGATAGACTCAATGTCCATTATAAAGACTTTGTTATACATTAGAGTTCACACGCGCACAATTGATAAGTTTAACATGACTGTCAGAGTTTAAGTCCCACATGAAGACTTTAAATATTCGAAGACAGCCTCTGTCAGCACTTCGACGAACACTGCAGCGTGGAGAGTCAGGCTGAACACTCAGCTATGACTGTCTGATCTGTGTAAAGTGAGCTCTCCTTATATTCAGTTTGGGGACTCCTACGTCATCATATAACGTGATCCCTTGAGGCTGGTTATCTCACGAATCCCTCGACGGATTTTCTTGAGATTCACAATTTGAGACTTTTATGTTATTCTTTTCAAAATGACGTAACGCTCAAGTCGCTGCGATAATTATTAGAGAAGATTTACAATTTTTCAATCGAATGTTCGCGAAGCTGTGACGTTCATATCCAGAACATACCAGGTCAGGCAGGCTACACGTGGCGCGACAGGCGGGTAGTCTATCCTGCCCCTGCAGCTACGTCACACACACGGCTGTCTTCGGCTCGCCTGCTCGTTCCTTCGAACGTAAACAAACCAAGTTCGCTCTGAATATCTTGCGTGATGACTGAATACCATTAATTATCAAAAATACGCATGTGCAGGTCGTAACCGGTACAATATATAACTTAGATGTCTTGGGGTGTTCCAACCACGCACATTCCGGAAATGTTCTACCGTCATAGATTATTTCCCTTAATTCAAACTTTTTACATTGTCTACAGTAAGGAAGCTTCCTAAATGCTAAACCTCAAGTTTTTAGCATGTTCGAAAGTACGTTAAACATTTTGAACAGATATATTATCACAACAAAATATATCCTTTTATAATATACTGTAAGTAACTTTCAAAAAATCCCTTGAATTTCAGTATTCATTTCATCAAGTCGAATATTGACGAAGAGGTACTCACCTATAAATAGACAGTGCGCACCCCAAAGCAACGGTCGCGATGAAAAGAAATTGGGCACAGGCCCTGAACACGACAGCATACAGTAGGCTACTGGTTACAGATACCTCAGCTCAGGAGCCTTGCATTGCGAGGAAATATACGTTTTGAAAATACACTTACTAGGGTATTATGTTGACCTTGCATAGAGATATACTGCAATACAGACGAGTATTGAAACATGTTATGATGTGTGTTGTATGTCCTCCGCTCTCTTCGCTCAGCGCCAGCCAGCCGCACGCACGCAAGCGTGGATCATTCGAGACTCGACGCGCAGTCTTCAGTGCGCGTGTCTGTTACGTCGTGTGCAGTATATAAGGAGCTCCCTGTCTGTCACTCATGAGGATTCTCCCCAGTGTCCTGCTCCAGAATACACTGAACGTCGAACACGGAGGCTACTCCTGTTAAAAATGTGTCTCGACCAGGTGGACGGAATTCTGGTAGTATGAGGTTTCACCTCTGGTCACTACTCCACTTTCCCGTTCCTCCATCCATGTCGAGCCCCGATGTTGTATGCTACACATCCCCAAGCCCACTCAAGCTCCGACACACACATTAGATTCTCTAATAGTGAACATAGCTTTCATTTAGTACAAGCTTATGAACTCAGACACTTCAAGTTAGAAGGAACTCTCTAAGCTAATCTATGCTAGTGCAAATGATAGTTTTCAACTATCACGAACTATATCTTTCCCAAGAATTATCTTTTCGAGATAGCAGTGAGTGTAAATACATTCAGAGTTAAATAGTGTATAGAAACAGAAACTCTCTCAAGATTAATCATCTACTTTGCTTCAAGACAATTTTATGTTTTATTCCTGTACATACTGTAGAATTCTGTGTGAAGCAAATAAATAAGTTGTATTCTTGTAAACCTTATCTTGTTTACAACAATGTGCTCCTGAGGAGGCGACGTAAGTATGGTGAAAAGACAGATCCTGTTCTGGAAGAGGGCTTGATATTTACTGGTCACAACATGATTGTTCAGAGATGATCTGACGCGTCTCTAAACAGTAGCCAGAGACATTCTTTTCTTGAATGCCACTAGCTGTACGATGAGACCCTCCTCCAGCTGGTTGACTACTGGTGTCTTTCAGAGCCTTCTGGAACGCGCGTGCGCCATTCCGACCTACTACTACTATCCCCACTCCACTGGGTTGTATATCTGTTTCCGTGAAATGACCAGCCCGCGTCCCTCAGAACGATGTTGCACTCTCAATCAAATCCTACTTTTTTTTTTACAATTGGCACCGACACAGATAGGTATTATGGTGACGATGGGATAGGAAAGTCCTAAGAGTGGGAAGGAAGCGACCGTGGTCTTAATTAAGGTACAGCCCCAGCATTTACCTGGTGTTAAAATGGGAAACCACGGGAAAACCATTTTGAGGGCTGTCGACAGTGGGGTTCGAACCCACTATCTCCCCGATGCAAACTCACCGCACGGCCAACCCGGTAACTTTTAAGTTTTAGCAGAAAATATGTAACGGTCTCTCAAGGAACGTATTACTTATTTAATTCCCTTTTTACTCAATTCTTTGTTCTAACTGAGAGGAAACTGAAATCCTACGCATTCAAACTGAAGATAATTTGTCTTTCTTCTTCTAGAGAGTTCTTCAAAGAACTTGAACTGAAGGGACTGTTCTAAATAACGTCCTACTATGTTCAGGGATCACACTTTAGCTCTCCCCAGTAGATTTTCAGTTTCATTTTAAACGAGCCGTCTGTTTGTTATTGATTATTAAATTAATTACAAAATGCCATATGTGACAAGAGTTATTTGTCAGCCCAGTGAAAGCTGTAAAACGGCTGTATCATATAGCTGGCACATAACACAGCTGTAGTAACCCAATATACTCCCGTTGCTGGTCGGGAAAGAAGAATTGTGTTCAGATGGATTTATTTGGTTACCATATGTTCTTACTGTATGCACATAGGTTGTTAAATAGGTATTATTATTATTATTATTATTATTATTATTATTATTATTATTATTATTATTATTATTATTATTATTATTATTAATGTCTGGATGAATGGCACAGATGGTTGATATTCTGGATTTCTGAGCCTAAGTTGGCAGGTTCAATCCTGGATCAGGCCGGTGATGTTTGAAGATGATCAAATACGTAATGGAATGGAACTCCTCAGGGACGACATTCTGGCACCTTAGCGTCTCCTAAAAAGTAGTGAGTGGAGCGTAAAATCATTAACATTTATTATTTACGGCCTCTGCTACCACTTGGAGATATATTTTACACCATTTAGAATGTTTCTTTATCAATTACGGCGTTCGGTTTTAATGAAAATAGGTCATAAATAATTTTATTCACGCTGAGTGGAATGGTAGTTTAAGGGAAGGTCTAAAATTTAATTCTCAAATATTTATGTTATTACTGGTCCTATCGACAAATACTACACTACTAAAGTTATATAGTATTAAATTTCCAATCATTTATGTCTTATATATTTTTACCGTACCGGCTATAATAACAGTGGTATTCATGAATTTGGATTTTTGTTTCTTAGTCAATATCAGCGCCAAGTCACAAGCAAATGGCTAGACAGAATTCAGTGAAGTCTTTATGTAAAGTCGGGGAATAAGGAACTACAGTCTACGCTATAAATAATTTCGTAAGACGCCGTAATATCACAGAGTCGAAAGAAAACCAAATGTGAAGGCCTACAATACAGAAAGCTCATAACATTGAACAACAATAACATTACATTGACCATTGTTTCTTGTGATGTGCTTCGTGTCTTCTGTTGCCAGTTATGTCCGATAGATGGGATTACTGCTGTATAGGCCTACCGAGCATTTCTTTTTTATTTGCTTTCCGTCGCACCGACACAGACAGGTATTATGGCGACGATGGGATATGAAAGGGCTAGGAGTGGAAAGGAAGCGGCTCTGGCGTTAATTACGGTACAGCCCCAACATTTGCCTGGTGTGAAAACGGGAGACCACGGAAAACAATCTTCATGGCTGTCGACAGTAGTTTTCGAACCCACTACCTCCCGAACGTAAACTCACAGCTGCACGCCCCTAACCGCACGGCTAACTCGGCCGGTCGTACCGAGTACAACAGCCTGCCTGAATATTGGCGGGAAGTAGCTGGGGAGTTAGATAACTTTCTTCTTAAGCATGCCATTCCTCTGGTACATGCATTTTCTGATACTACTGGTACGTAACAAACTGGTTCATCATAGCATGCGAACTATTCAGTCCCTACTCTGTGGCACTGATTGGAATGAGCAGTGTGTTTATTTAACGGAATAATGCCGGAGGACTGTTCACGGCTGTCTGCGGCCTGGTCATACCAGCACTGAAACTTTGGACTGTTAGATCGGCATCGTAGTACTGTTCGTGAAAAGTGAGAAAATGTGCGGTTTTTCATTTGAGCGAGTATTTTATATGATAAAATTGCTTTTAATCCCTGCATTCCTACTGACGTTTCTGTAATGGCCTAAGTTAACTAACTGTATGTAGGATAACCATAAAGACAGTCTTTCTTAGAATCCCGTAGCGAAGCACGGGTACATCAGCTAGTAATAAATATAATACTGGGATGTTGCATATGTACTATTACAATGTTAGCGTGGTAGTAACGTATAGCATTCGCGCCTCATATTTAAAGTTCGTGATAAAAGAAATAAACAGTTATTTCATATAACATAGAAATAAAGAATTGTTTGTTTACTGATAGAAAATATGACAACGTTTCTACTTAAAATTCTCTTGAGAAATGTTCAACTACGAAAACTAACGGAAAATGAATTAGTAGACTTATTTTCAGAGTGTCATAATCTGAGCATTTAAGACCTTTACGAGAATTATAAGGGAGAACATTTTATCTCACGAGCAATTTGCGGATAGACGACAGTAAGTAGATAGACCGTTGCTGGTAACATTGTTAGTGAAATTAGTTCCTTTGGAAATACACATTTCGTTGTTCATAATTCAGATATTTAGAATTTGAAAATTCAAATCAGTTTCCGGAAATAAATTCAGCTTGAAAAATGATCCGAGCAAGCGAGAGGTATTGTGAGGTGTGAGTTACTTCTTTAATTGGTGTTAAGAGTACTGCATGTTTATTTCTAAAAAAAATATATTATGAGTTACTGGTATGACAAGTATCAGTTTCCTAAACGCTATTTTAATTTTCAAGATTTCCACATCAATCAGTACCAACTTCTATCAATATTTTGAAAACAACTTCACTGTTATGTGCTAAAATAAAAAGTAAAGCTATTTTTATGAAGGAATTCATTTTGCCATAAGCCATAAGTGAAATCAGACAAATCCATCACAAGCAATCGTATACGTTCTGTATATGCAGACAGAAATTTAAATAGTGAGTGTAATCACACTTTCTGGAAAGCATCTCTGAGAACTGATTAGAAATCAGTGTATTTAATCATTCATCTCATGCAGTCTAATACATACAATTTGACGAGAGAATATAAAATAGAAAACGGATCCACTTTTCCTTGACATCATCTCTCAGAACTAATTTTGGTAATATTGTAGGGACATACGTACAATTCTATGACACAGAACGAAACGTTTAGAGTTCAAAATAAATTATATTTCAGAAGAAAGGTTTAAAAGATTTTAGCAGTTTATATGATTACCTCTCAAAAATACACTTATTGCACAATTTATATGAAAATTGATGTGCACGTCATTTACTACGTTGTACAATCTGGAAAAGAGTTCTTAAATACATATTTCAAATTAAACAAAGTGACTAATAACAGAACCTTTAATGCTGTAAGAAGTGCTTCTTGACAGGAATATATTAAATTTTTGTTGTAACACTTTCTAAGGTTTTAGAGGTGGCACATGAACAAAAGCTTTGTCAGTCGATTAGGACTATTCGGAAGTTGATCTCAAGTTCGACAGTTTGAATGTATTCAATGAACATCCTCACTGATATAATGAGGAAGTTATAAGTCCACAATGTCTCAACTACTGGTTCACAGAACTTCTGAAAAGTCGTGCGCAATTTCATGAAAGTCGCCCAGATAACAATTTACACCTGCTGGCTGCATTTCTATCTACGAACAGATGTGGAACTCAACTGACTGGTTTCCTAGACTGAGTATTGTTATTGACGGATAGGTGCTAAGAATGGCTGTAGCTTTCAGAATAGTATTGTGATAAAGAGGGCCAAAAATTCACCCTCTCTTCAAAAACAGAACTGATCGGGATCCTGTCTGCAATACCGGGGAATTATTCTAAACCACCCAGGCAGATATATGATAAATTTGTGGCGTTGGGTTTGAGAGTAGGAGCTGCCTAGCGGAGGCGTAAAAGTGCACTCGGTTCACCCGGAAGGACGTGATTCGTTTCCCCGTCAGGAAGTCGAAAAATTTAAGAAACGAGATTTCCACTTCCAGAGGTGCACATGGCCTTGAGGTTCACTCATTCTGCACCATAAATGAATACCAGGTTAATTCCTGGGGGCAAAGGCGACTGGGCGTAGAGCTAACCACTCTACCCCATCAACCGTCGAAGTTACGGATGGTGGAAGCCTTTACCTCTACCCCTCTCAGGGCTTTCATGGCCTGTAATGCAGATGACTTTGCTTTGCTATTTTTTGTTTTGTTTTTAGAATGAACGCTTCTTAAAAAAGAAGAGTTATTATTGATGTTACGTCCCAATAACTGCTTTTCCGTTTTCCGAGAACGCCAAGTTGCGGGAATTTTGTCCCGCAGGAGTTCAGCAATAGATTATGCAGTAGAGTTGCAATATCTCTATTACCTAGTAGAATAAAATGGAACTTAAGAACTAAAAATGCAGGTACGAAGTAAACTACAGAAATAGCATGAAATAGAAGAGTCTGCACATGGTGGTGAAGCCATATTATTATTATTATTATTATTATTATTATTATTATTATTATTATTTGTTGACAGATTGAAGTAAATGGAATTTCACACACGTTTTCATGCTCCAACTCGTTTATGCACAAGACCAGAATGATGGATATTATCCTTCCACGCCCTGAACGAGACAACCTTCTTTATGCCACAGGAACTAGTAAGAAGTTTATAAACATCTGGCGAAAGGTAATGTAACCGAAGGTAAATGAAGCTTATATGTGTAACTGTTATTATGTATCGACTATTGGAGATCCATAACGAAGACCATGCACGGTCTGTGCGGTGTGTAGGCTTAGATTACAGCTCATGTACGGCTTCGCTTTGTTGGCTATCGTACATTCCTTCCGTATTCAATTATTCGTAGTCTGGTCGTGCCCTTATAGTAGTTTGTTTATAGTACATCATCTGACTGATCTGATGTTTCTTGTTCCAAGTCGTAACAAATTATATCTTCAAATTTATTCTTAAGGAATATCTCGGTATTATTGAGTGTTATTTGTAAGTATATGCAGCTTTATATATTCTAAGGGTTAAGTGTAATAGAGGCCCATGTGCCCTAAAATCGTCACAAATAAAATTGAAAAATTAAATTGAAAAAAGCTATAGAAATGATGTCGATTTTCTTTCTCAACGATACATAATGTAATTACCAAAAATTTATAGTGGTGGTGTTGATAATTGTACTACGGGGAACTACAACCAGGCAGCTATCCTCTCGTAACACCAATGAGAGGACAAAGTGGAAGAGATTCATTCGAAAGTATTTAATTCTTTAAATAAGTAACGTACAAGTATAAAATTATATATAACGTCACACACAATGATACATTATCCCGGCAATATAACACTTTACTTTTATGTTTAATTTATTAATATAGATTAGCTGATTATCTCTGGTGTCGCATGAGCAAAATCAAAATCAACAGTATTGCCATTACACTTCTTTCTTGGACATTGAGTGTTGGTGTGTTGCATGTCTATTTTGGGATGAACAGTCATATTCAGTCATGGAGATACTGTTCTATTTCTCTTCTATTTATAGTAGACGTCTGCACATTTGCCATGGCCTCCTGGTGTTCTATTGACGGTAGACACGATTTTGCGAGGAAATTCAAAACCAGGGGCAGTATCTTATTAATGCACGGCATAGCTGGACAAGGCCTGCCATTTACTTTCTCCTGCCATGCTTAAGTTATTTGGAAGTTGTTATACCTCAGATCTACAGTAGTTCTTGTTGAAGGATTTCTGGAACGCAGATGAATCAAACCGGCATCAGCATTGTCATTATGCATAAGCTCACGTTAGCTACCCATTTTGTCAAATATTTTTTCTCATGAATGATATTTAATATTTTTGCTGTGCTAATAATAAAAATTCGTGTGGCTATTCCTAGCCTGGTGCAGCCCTTGTAAGGCAGGCTTCCGGCGAGGGTGGGTGGCATCTGCCATGTACAGGAAACTGCGTGATTTTTGCAGCGGAGGATAGTGTTGTATACCCGGATGCCCCGGGTTCGATTCCCGACCAGGTCAGGGATTTTTACCTGGACCTGAGGGCTGTTTCGAGGTCCACTCAGCCTACGTGATTAGAATTGAGGAGCTATCTGACGGTGAGATAGCGGCCCCGGTCTAGAAAGCCAAGAATAACGGCCGACAGGATTCGTCGTGCTGACCACACGACACCTCATAATCTGCAGGCCTTCGGGCTGAGCAGCGGTCGCTTGGTAGGCCAAGGCCCTTCAAGGGCTGTAGTGCCATCGGGTTTGGTTTGGATTTTTTGGATAGTGTTGTAAGTGGTGTGTGAGTTACAGCAATGTTTAGAACAGTACAAACACCCATTCCCCGAGCCAGGGGAAATAACCATTTAAAATTTTGGGCCCGGCCGGGAATTGAACCTGAATCCCTGTGAACTGAACGTGACTACGCTGACCATTCAGCCAAGGAGCCGTACTTAACTGTGCTGAAATTCATATATGCCTTCACAAAAGTTTGTCGTTAATATCAACAGAGAAAGAAGTTCATTGTCGTTACTTACAGTGCTTCAGTGTCAAGATCTTCAATTCAGACGGTGCGGGGTTCCTTTCTCAGACGGGTCTGGGATGTTTATCCCTTCTGCTTAATTCCTATGTCTTGGAAACTACGTATTTGTATTTGCCACATCACGCTCCTCTTCATATACACACGACATACCGCACTTCAACCATCACAGAAACGCACAATAGTGAACATGTCCCTCCACACAGGGATCGGGAATGGCATCTTGCCGTAAAACATGGCCAAGTTCACGTTTGCGGCACAGTTCACTTCAGAGCGTTTGAAAAGCGGTAGAAGAATGTATGTATTGTTTAGTTATGTAATGTGCTTGGTATAAAGCCGACCCCAGATGATTGGGAGAATGCCTAGGAAGAAGTAATGTGTAACAACGGCATATTTACTCACAGCGTATGAAGTCTGCCTACTCAAATCAACTTGGTAACTCTCCTACTCCATTGCAAAATGGTTATCGTGCTGGCCTTTGATCCAAGGGGTGCTGCGTTCTGTTCCTGGCCGGGTCGGGGATTTTAGCCTTAATTGCTTTATACTGATGGTTCGGGGGCTGAGTGTACGTGCTGTCTTTAGCAAATAGAACGCCAACGCCATAATATAACAAACAAAATGCATAACAAGTATAAACTCACGTGCGGGAATTGCTTGTTTGTAGCCATGCTGATATTACTGAATAATTTCCTCCGACATGGTCATGCTCTGGTGTAAGCTGCTAATGATAAGATTTTATAAACTCAAGGATTCATAAACGTGTTCTTACAGTCACAACTCACGTAACATAGACAGGCACTGTTTAAGTAGTTCAGAAGTAGAGGAGCCCACTATATGTACCTACGGACTGAAGAGTATAGCCCTGCATTTGCCTCACATGATCAGCTAACGAAGCCAGTTCATGCATCGACATCCATCCTTAGCATATATCTACTCATTACGTGACCCTCACTTCCATTATTCCCACTCATTTGTACCAGCAATCATTATCATTAATTTCATGTCTCTTCTTTCCAGTTTATGAGTAATATATCATGCTTTCACTCCCGTACAACAAAGTTGGCCCAAAAACAGAGGGATGTGTTGGTCATTTTATGTGATAATTCACTACCTTTTCACAGAGTTAGTTTTCCGTCATCTGGATCTGTTTTCACTTACTATTCTCCCATCCCGAAGAACGCATATTCTAAGTATTTGAAATGATCCAAATGTTCCAACTTCGAATTTCTTACTTGATGCAATTACCTTTATATTTTTTCTAGACTGATATATCTGTAGTGTTTGGAATGCCAACTTTCGTAGGATACGTACTCTCTGTATTCCTTTCCAATCTTCAACATATTTAATAATTCCTCCCTGCCGTTTTATGCATTTGTATAAATAACCCATGTAAACTATGAGGAATAATTATGAAAGATTAAAGCTTTGTGTAACTTCTCTGAACCAGGAAAACTTGTTCTTTTAAACAGGGCATATATTCAGAAGTAAGGAGACGAACAGCTGGACATAGCGCAATGTTTCGAGCTGTCAGTGGAGAGATGGCTTGGAATGACAAATAGTGGACGAAAAAGGAGTTCTTAAATGTAAGAAAGATCTCAAAATTAAGATAATGTTGGAATTAAAGGGGCAATTACTCGTCTGTAGGAAGAAGAATTAAGGACTGAAATAATTTATGAAGGTAGATGTTTTATATTTTTCCCGCTATTGCCTCCCAATAGAGAGACCCTGAATACAGCATTAATATTTATATTCATAAAACATATTTATTGTTTGTCCCATTTCTCGTTTTTCACAGCGTAGTGTTGACCTTCAGCGAGAATGTGTGTGTAGATTTCATGTTGTTCTAGGATGGTAAGTATGTTTTCTTGAAGGCTGATATGACTAACATCTACAGTTTTTTGTTGATGTCCACCTTCCGACGATGTTCTTTATGAAAGGAATAAGCTCTAGAACGAAACTATCTTTACAACGATCTGTTTTCAGACTGCACGGAAGAGAAAGCTGGGTGGACTTAGGACATATTATTCATAAAAATGGAAATAGGGCTAACGGACATTAAACGACTGATGATACAAACAGATGTAAACAATAGCAGGAGGGTATTGAATTAAGAGATAAAAGTTAACAGGAACTAATTAGCTGGATGTATAACCCGGCTTCGGTGAAGGAGTTCATGTGAGAGGGTTTGAGAAGGATAGGTTATATAGGAGAATAATGGGCTCGTACATGGAAGTAAGAAAAGTAGAGGGGGAGCAAGACGACGATGGTTAGACGCGGTCTTGAATGGTTGAAAATGTATTGTGGAGATAATAAGTTGGTTGACAGAGACGTAAAGACTGAACGTTGGAACTGTTCACATCGCATGTTCACCACTGATTTCAATGCACTTGTCAGCTACCTTGGCAACAGTACACGTACCTCATCGTTCTTTTATGAGGATAGAATTATGCATAATGCGAGGGAATAATTCGTATTTTATGCTTACGGTTCCCTGCAGATTTTACTCGAAGGATAACATCTAATTGCGTAAGTTCGTGCATCGATAAATACATCATTAAGTCATATATATGTTTTTAAACATTGCTGTATGGTTTGTTCTTATGCGACACCTGTAATTCTAAGCACACTGCAAACTGGACAAATTATTTTATGACCTTTTATTTGAAATGGTATACAATTGTGGTACTTGTATTTGTAATTTCTCGTACCATAGAAATATAACCTATGTGGTATAGTACAGTTAGCATGTTACACTTCTAAAGGGCCGGGAGACCGTAGTAACTGAATTGATACTCGGAATTATCGGTCCTCTGCTGCAGCACGAATGACCATTGATTTTCCTCCCCAGTTGCTACGTGCCCTCTGGGATTATTCTGTGAATCAGATCCCTCTCTTCTGGACTCTGCTCGTTTCATACTTTTGAAAACTCAATATTCCAGTATTGGCGCGTGACAGGACAAAGGAGGTCAACATATTGATCTTGTAACGGCCGAAAGTCGTGTAAAGTAAGCATCGCGCAAGGATTGCGCTGACGGTGCCCACGTTTTCTACACGGATGAAATACGATCTCTGCCGGCAAAGGTAATGAATTACAAAGCAGTAGAGGTGCCAAAGTTTGTGGCACACAGATAAAAGTTCCACTCGCAAAGAGCTGTTTTAAGTTTGTTGCCAAGATTTACGAATGGCCGATGAGAAATAAGGAGATGGCTTTCGCTGTCAAGCAAGCTCCTGTTAAACCCGCTCTATACATTTAAAGTCTGTCCACATCCATACAAAGAAGGCTACGAGAAATGTTTCACGTTTTATGTATGTCCCAGTGTAGAAGAAACTTCAGACTGTGAAACATTTAAACGGTGCCTCTTTTATTTTCCAGTACTTACCTTAATCTCACTTATTTCATGATTATTGATTGTTTTCTTTCTTTTCTATCTCTTCGGATTGATTGAAGCAACGGGGGAAATTTACATGGTTAAGTTTAAAAGATGGCCTACATTCCTAACGTGGCCACTGGACAAGGCACTATGAAATAAATAAATAAATAAATAAATAAATAAATAAATAAATAAATAAATAATAGCAAAATACAGTATCTATCCAGCATGTGTTTCAAATTTTATCTTTCTTTCTTTCTCAATCTGTTTATTGTCCAGGGTTGGCTTTTCCCTCGGACTTAGTGAGGGATCCCACCTCTACCGCCTCAAGGGCAGTGTCCTGGATCTTCAGACATCGGATCGGGGGATACAACTGGGGAGAATGATCAGTACCTCGCCCAGGCGGCCTCACCTGCTATACCGAACAGGGGCCTTGGTGGGGGATGGGAAGATTGGAAGGGATAGACAAGGAAGAGGGAAGGAAGCAGCCGTGGCCTTAAGATAGGTACCATCCCGGCATTTTGCCTGGAGGAGAAGTGGGAAACCACGGAAAACCACTTCCAGGATGGCTGAGGTGGGAATCGAACCCACCTCTACTCAGTTGACCTCCCGAGGCTGAGTGGACCCCGTTCCAGCCCTCGTACCAATTTTCAAATTTCGTGGCAGAGCCGGGAATCGAACCCTGACCTCCGGGGGTGGCAGCTAATCACACTAACCACTACACCACAGAGGCGGACTCAAATTTTATCGTTGACATTTTATTTCTTAATTTTAATCAAGAAACACCTCTCCAAGATAAACTGGATCTGGATCACACCAGGATGATCAGGGTGTACATCCATGAGTTCCAAACAATTTCCCACCACTGGGGCAGTAGTTGTGGTTGTACCCGGCTGGGGCTCCAGTAGCGTACAATTCGCCTCACAACGCTGGCCTTCGCCGGGCTGAGTGGCTCAGACGGTTAAGGCGCTGGCCTTCTAACACCAACTTGGCAGGTTCGATCCTGGCTCAGTCCAGTGGTATTTGAAGGTGCTCAAATACGACAGCCTCGTGTCGGTAGATTTACTGGCACGTAAAAGAACACCTGCGGGACTAACTTCCGGCACCTCGGCGTCTCCAAAGACCGTAAAAGTAGTTAGTGGGACGTAAAGCAAATAATAACATTATTATTATTAACGCTGGCCTTCATTAAATTTTGAGACGTACCCTATGAGTCTTCTGGGGCTAGCTGTTGGTGATATTGGGCTTTTTTGAATTCCGAGAAGCCACTCGATCCTCTTGAATGAGTTGTTTTGGAATTTTGAGGCGATTTGTTGTGCATTTGTCACAACGGTACTACTCGAACTTCTTCGGACCGCAGTTTTATTGCATGTTCAGTATTTCTTTCCGTGCACTTATATAAATCACTGAGACAGATATAACTACTCTTCGCAGAACGATCTACCATGCCGTAAGGAAACTCTTTTATATTTAAGTCTCTGATCTGATTGAGATTTGACACGAACACTTTAGAAGGAATGTTTTATTCAGTGAAATCAAAATTAGAGGCCCGTTCGTATATTTAGCATCTGCTTTGTAGTGTCAAACTTTGCTCATTTGTGCATCGCATAGACAGGAGTGAAAGGCCGGCAGTTCACCTGCCACGCTGTCATTCTTTCTCTCACGCGCACATTACTTCCCTAGTCTCAGGAATCTCTGCCACTCCATGTGGGGAATGGGACCGTGCGGTCCTCCGTACACATATAGGCCTAAGTTCAGAAAATAAATATAACAGTTAATTTAACACATGGTCTTTCCCCTCGTTTTTGTTAAAGAAGTATGCACAGCATACCTACTGTGTTTTTCAAAATCCAGGTAGGCCTCTGCTTTGTTTATCTGGCCGTCTTGGTCTTCTTCGGCAAATAATGCCAATAGGCTTTGAACAACCCTCCAGCTATTAGTAGATACCACGATGCGGTCATTCGTTTTGATATATGTTCGTAGTTAGAAACAACTGTACGTCCTCACGAGTAAACAGTAACGGCATTAAATTATTTACATATGCATTGTATAATATATAACAACTTATCACGCATTGCGATTAAACACGGCTGGTTCACGGCACGCAGTCATGAAGATGGAATATATCCACGAATACTGCAAAATATTGCATTGAGGGTCCGTTCGCCTCATGGGCTGGCATGTGAACTGGACGCCTCCACCTGTTTCCCGGTGTTCACTCCCGACAATGCGGTGCTCAAATGAGCAAACTTTGACACCCCAAAACAGGTGCTAAATATACGATTGGGCATCCAATTTTGATATTCCTGACTAAAACATTTCTACTGAAGATGCTGTACTAAATCTCAATCAGATCGGAGACATACAGATGAAAGGGTTTCCTTGTGGGTTACGTCTTACCGAGGTCAGACTATTGTTGCTGGACACATTGGTTCTTCATCTTTACTGCCGTCCCATGTGTTGTCTAGAAATTATTTCCTAGTTTATAACTTCCGCGTTTTTTGTAACGCTCACCGGCCCGAGTACGGTTCGGACACTATAGACGAATTTTAAGAGGAAGAAAGAAAGAAGAAAACATCGAAAGCACAGCCGTTCCATTTGCTGAAGAAACAAATGAATAATTCCCTCAGTGACACGTCGTAAATGTCTCGTCGTTTGATGGCATCTCACAGAGGGAGGGAAAAAACTAAAGCATACTAACAACATTCCCGTCTTTTCTTCCCCGTGTCAGTGCTGCTGCTGAAATACCTGTGTAGTAAGTTTCAACAGCTTTTCACTCCCTCACTGCCACTAGCTCGACTTTACAGTATTTTATTGACATAAACACAAGAATACTGGTATTCATTATATTCCCCAAATTCTCTAAAGTTTTCATCTCTCACGCGCTAATTTCTTGTTATTTTTAGCCCTGCTATGTTATTTTCCCCTGGATTAAAGTGCTTTCTATATTGTTTCAAGCAGCAGCGTTAAAGTGGACGGTGAATTTTCGAAATGATAATTCTAATTATTTGTAGGTGAGTGTAGTGAGGAAAGTGGAACTCATCTTCACTCTCTCCCTCTCCATTTAATATTAATATTGTGTAAGAGATTAAAACTTGTGCTTGGAGTGGCGCGGAACCATTCTAGGATTATTTTTCTGCCAGTTTCGAGGTTGAAGACAAAAGTTTGGACTTTCATTAAGACTTTCTGTCTCTCTACAGAGCACAGGACGTAACACACCGACTTAGATACAAACTCCTACGAATAACATGAAACCCTTTTAGTAAATGCGAGCTTGAATTTAATAGATGTTTCCACTCTCGTTGTCCCTTGCTAATTGTACTCAAAATACGAAATTATCGGAAACTTACATCTGAGAATTAAAGTATTCCTAGAAAAATATCGAGTATTTTATATCGTGCTACTTTTTGTGTACCCGCATTAAATGGACAGGATTGGAGGCTATATTCTACGCAAGTTTTTATTATACAGCTAAGAAAAAATGGTATGTACTGTCTTAGCTCCCTTAAAATATTACTGTGTCACTGTATACTCATCTAATAATATATCCTCGTGTACATCACGGCTGCCTATGAATTTAAATACTGAGTTTGAAGAAATCATTTTATGCTATTTTCCCGCTATACTGTGGCAAAGGGATAGACAGACAGACAGACAGACAGACAGACAGACAGACAGACAGACAGACAGACAGACAGACAGACAGACAGACAGACAGACAGACAGACAGACAGACAGACAGACAGACAGACACACGGGCATTAATTAAAATCAATATATTTTCGAATTTTTCTATCCCTTATCGAGATAGAAACGAAGAATTATGAAAAAATCGAAGAGTATAGACAAAATTATAATTTTAAATAAGATTAATTAGGGTAATTTTATAATTGAATAGTTTTAGGAGCTTG
The DNA here is from genome assembly GCF_040414725.1 of Anabrus simplex. NCBI lineage: Eukaryota > Metazoa > Arthropoda > Insecta > Orthoptera > Tettigoniidae > Anabrus > Anabrus simplex. Next base: position 1,211,210,783 of record NC_090265.1, on the reverse strand, counting down.
GGCATTTTCTTGTAGGTGAGCACACCTGTGATTCAACAGGTGTGTACCGACCAATGTTGTGCTGGGTATACAGTGAGTTTCTCTCATCGGCCAGCCGGCAGGCGCGCCCAGCCTCTCTGCCGCCCGTTGACTCATCACTTCCCGCTCCACGGCTTAGCAACAAGGACAGAACTTCGCTCCATTTATCGGTGCATGGCATGAGATAACAATTAGAATTAAGAAAATAAGAATTTAGAAATTGAGTAATGAAGAATTAAGAAAATAAGCGCGTACCTTATGACAGGAGATGTTGGAAATGCTCTCCTCGTGCATCCACACATTCCTGACATCGTCTTATGAAATTCCGATTCACACGCATAAATTCGTCTTACTTAATTTAACTTTTTCGTAGCTCACCATGCTGACTTCTTCGAACCCCGGCTTCTTGTCCAAGCCGCCTTAGGGATTTTGTAGGCGTATGTTGTAATCTTTCTGCGATTTCATTTACCTTTTCCTCGTTGAGTACACGTTTTTTAATTCTTCAAAGAACCAGTTTCTCTCAATTCGTTTACGATTTTTCGCACGGTCTCTCTATGTGGAGGGTGTACACCTGTAAATTGTATTACAATTTGCTTAACGGCTTCCATGCAAGACTCTGTTTTCACATACTCGTACATACATACCCTTTCCTCTACCGTGTACACATTTGGAGGCATTATGGGAATTATACCCGAAGTAACACTTCACCATTCGACTGTCCGTACGGTTGCTTTCCATGTTGTCTGCTTCTACGTTGACAGTGTTGTTCTGAAATGGCTGTGACGAGTGCATTCGTTGGGCCCTGTGCGTGTGCTGCCACCAAACGGTGGAACAAATCACTACTTACACCTCACCACCTTCAAAAGTGAAATGTGAGCCATACCCGGACGTACAAAAAATATAGTGTAAAACTATATAGTACGCCCCTCGTAATTTATCATTCAAACACAACGTGTTAAGTAATTAAAATATTAAAATATAGATAGTAATAATATAAAATAAATTAAAATATAAAAGTAAAAATACTCAGCCTCATAGCTGATATAAACTGAAACTTCTTATCCACTTGTTCGAACACAATAACTGTATAACCATCATGTGTGGAGGGAAATTACTTGGGAAGACAAGAAAATGGAGGCCAGATAAAAGGATAATTGAAGACATACTAAAGGTTACTCATTACATGTCAGAATTAGCAAGAAATGAGAGATTAAAAAGAGAAAGATTACGAGCAACAAGGCACACGCTTTGGAACAAAGAAGAATAAGGAGAATAATAAGATGATAATCACGATGATGGCCATTTCAGAAGACCAAACTTCGGCTTTAAAATATTCTCTTTTTTCTTCTTCTACCAAGTTTCCCAGACCCTAGTTGGGTCGTGGGTGTGAAATGTGTCATATAGTGGACTTGACCCTGCTTTTGGCCGGATATCCTTCGTGACGCTAAACCTGTGTGGAGGATTCTTGTTTCTGTGGTGATTAATAGTGTGTATATGAAGATTATTGGGGCAAACATACAGTAAATACCCGGTCCCCCAGTCAGAGGAATACGTAATTAAAAACCTCGACCCAACCTGGAACTAAACCCAGGACCCTCTGAACTGAAGGCGTCGGCTTACCATGGAGGCGAAATTAAAATGTTCATTAACTGTGGGTAAAAATTTAAGGCTGAGAGGATAGTGGCAGAGTTTACAAATCAAACATGAGCAGTGAAGAAAGACCGTTAGGGAACTTGGCTGCAAATAAAAATGTTGTCCGGTGAAATGACATGGAGATACTCCAATGTCTACGTGACCTCCTCAGTTGTATTGCTTGGCCTTCCTGACTGGATACCGTCGCGGTCTTTTCAGGAAGATCCTCAATAGGTAATACGGATGACTGAACCCCATTTCAGCTCTGGCTAGAATTGTAATCGTTGGACTGGCTGGGAACTGACCCAGAATCTCTAAGGAAGAGCCGCTACGGCACTGGATGAAAAGTGACTATTGAGGATGTAAATTGAGTGATGTATATTATTATTATTATAATTATAATTATTATTATTATTATTATTATTATTATTATTATTATTATTATTATTATTATTATTATTATTATTGACTGAACGCTGAAAGGCATAACAGTCTATAATGATAATGTATGTATGTACGTATGTATGTATGTATGTATGTATGTATGTATGTGTGTATTATTTTTTATTATTATTATTATTATTATTATTATTATTATTATTATTATTATTGTTATTATTATTATTCCTGACTTGTTAGGTTCCTTGGCTGAATTGTCAGCATACTGGCCTTCGGTTGAGAGGGTCCGGGTTATATTCCCGGATGGGCCAAGGATAGTAACTGCGCACAGTTAATTACTCTGGCTCGGGGAATCATTGTTTGTTTTTGTTTCAATACCCATCTCTTCATCTACATTCAACACACTACCAACCACAACAGAAACATGCAATATTTAATACATCGGTTGTAGTCGGGAAGGGTATCCGGACGTAAAACTGGATTGAATCCACATCAAATGCCAACCCCATAAACTGGGAAAATATCGGTAAGACGATAATTAATTATTTATTTTACTTGGCGTGAACGTACTGTATGTACTGTACCGTTCCAAGGCATCAGTACATGAACCAGTTACCATTGTTCGTAAATATGACGTTAGAATGGAGCGCCATCGGTGAGCCTCGAACTCAGCCCGGTTTGTCGAAGCCTCACCCTCCCCTACTAGAATAATTCGCTAGCCGAGTCGGTATCGCATTTTCGGGTCTGTGGACTGTCCGATGGGGCGGTAAGTTCTTTAGTAATAGTCTCTATAGTAGGGGGAAAAGTTAATTTTGAGAGGAATACCATTTCATTACTAATGAGAAGAGAGACAATATCTTGTATAACAAATTTTTACTTATACTAGTGAAACACATTATTTACATGGGTATGCCATACAAACACCTTACATACAGTAATTTGGGTGATCTTGACGTTTAAATGTTCGGTAGTCTTTTTCTACACTTCATTATACGTTTAAATATTTAAACTTAAGAAGGCGTTCCCTCTCGAACTATTACACTACCTCAGACTTAGAGAGGCGTTTTCTCTCTAATTATTTCACTTTACACTTACACTGATCACTTTACACACAAATCTATTCAACATAGGCATACCCCGCTGTAATTCTGTTTGTTGCCGAGAATTAATATATTCAAACTATATCAGGTTGTGATATAGGCCTACGAACACATATGAACTGAAATATACGATGGTTACTTGTGTGTACGCTCCCAAGCCTTTAATAGTCGTGTTACAACACTTCCCTATGTTAATCATTGCCGAATAGGCAATATAATAAACACGCTCATTTCATTAGGATTTTTATCAATACACATGACACGACAGTATCCACACAACGTTGCTACCTATGAACAAGCACTTAGCGACTTCAATACCAAAACATTATAAACATAGCATTATAACACTTCCTGCAAGAAAAGGGGAAAGAACAAATACATTTAACATACACACAATGAATCACAGGTGGCCTTAGTCACCTGCCGCTTTTGACAGTAAGCTTTACCGTCTCCTGCAATAAACTCAGGACCTTCTGAGACAGGGTATATCTGACCTGGAATTCCCTGTACGCTATAAGTAATTAAGAAAAGAAATTGGAGGGATCCTTCCTTTAATGCTCATTTGGGATCTCTGCGACGTTGGCTCTATTTAAATTAACACACGTAATCTCTGTGCCGAAAGGAAAGAAACTCGCCACTTGTATCTGTTCTATTTCACTGAAGAAAACGCCTTCACTCCCCCGTTTAAAGGGGCTCATAAAACTCCAGCTGTTAGCTGTCCGTGACACACTTTCAAGGGGCGGCCTGCTAAGCACTTCCCAGACAGTTATTTCACGGCAAATAATCTATTCACTTCTTTCAATACTGCCCACAATGGCATCACAACAAATCCCGGCTTTATATTCAGCCGTACTCGGCACATTCATATCGCGATATCCATATCGCGTATCTTAATAACAGATTCCACGGGAACTTCACATTTTCATTTCACAATATATATTATGGCTACAGCCTGTCCAGCTATCTCGTTTCCTCTCGGTACATTGACCACGATGCAGATTTAATGATGATCTCCTGCCACCAGGGTCCATTCGCGAACTAATTAATTAACGATATAAGATACCCATTGTCTCGATGCCTTGTTCCAGGTGCCTTAGTTACTAATTAGGAGGGATCTCTACCAGGTGAAGCGCACCAAAAAAATGAATTACTGAAAAATCTTGATGACTCGTATATGCTATGTAAAGATGATAACTGTAGTCACGTTTACAGAATATTTAAGCCCTCTCTACTTGACAACGCTTCACACTTAATTAAGCCAAGGTCCTTATAATTACGTCATGCATTATCGAACCCTTATACAAGGATGGAAGTAAAATATGGTCGTCCCAAAACCATGATGAAAGTATTCTATAAAAGACCCAAATAAAAATGAAATTATTATTATTATCCCTCTGAAATGGCGTGCTTGCAGTCTACGTTACATCTAAGTGAAAATCAACATATTTACAATGGGACACGACCTTCTAAGATATAAATACTTGGAAATGTACTCAGCCTTCTGGATACCACGTTCACAGCTTTACAGGAGGGTACACCATGGGCTTAAGCTGCTTGCATCACGTCATCGGCGATGTGAAGACCTTTGATGACCTCCCGGCAAATCACGAACATGACGGCTTGATCTGGTATGGCGTTCTCGACGTTCTCTGCTACACCAGGCGAAGACAGCTAGGCGTCTGGTTCTCTCTAATATACAGGCAAAATTCTGGCATTCAGCTGGACGTCGGCGTTCACTCCGGCGTTCTCGTAGACATGTAAATGAGAGGAAGTTATCTCATGTGAATGCGTTAGTTTAATACACATCACAATTTGAATATATGGTTGGATCTGCTCAATAGCACGAGCATTCCAACCCAATGCCGGTATTGTCTCTGTAGCCCGACACTGCTCCCTTCTCATGTACCTATTCTTTTATAAACAGCATACAGCTATTCTAGGTCCTGAATAAAGAATGTCACTGGCTAGGCTACTACTGGGTTAAAATTTCTCGTCTCACACGACCGCACTTCATGCATATTCTATTTCACCTAGTCATGCGTAAGTCAGGCTCTCAACTGCATTATGGATTTATAGACGTGACACTACCCTTAATTATGCCGACACTGAGCCGTTCACGCACTTTCTTTGTATCTCTCATTTATGTCGAGAACACACACGCAACTCCACGCACTGAGATACCTGGCTATTGAGGTTAATTGAGCCGTATTAGTTTGGGCACATATGAGGCTCGATGCACGACCTCTTCGACACACGGACAGCGGTCATTACGGTTTCGTGCTGCTCCTACTATATTAATTAGCGACACACTGTACTCGCAAAAGCTTACTTAGATTGTGGGTATTTTCGCAGATGTTCACAGGCTTTAATAAATCATTGCGTTTGACTGCTCACCTTATAAAAATTATTTCTCCACAGACGACTCTCACGCACTAATCACGACGAACCACTACCGAACTGGCATTCCACTGAAAGTGCACTGGGGTGTCTGCCTCCCAGCTCTTGAATATATAAGCGAGCTACGCGAGAGGCTCGAATGCTGAGGGTGGGGGGAAAATGCAATTTCTTCTCAGAATTCGGTCCGGTAATATGCAACCTAGAGTAACGAACAGGGCATCAAAATGTAGCTCCTGTATTCCCATCTCCACTGAGTGAATGTTTTTGAAATAGCTTCGTAGATTCTCAAGCAATCTTAAGCGTCCTTTTGTCTCTGGCTGTGAATGATGACGAGCACAAGGGATTCCTTGTGTTCGCTGTCACGGTTGGGGTCCAACATCTGTTAGTCATTAAGACGCGCCCTTGTTTACAGCGTAGTTACCGCTCTGTCAGTTAAGTAGAACACTTCTCGGTCTCATAATTTTGCGTAAAATTCCCTGATTCAAATTAATGTTTGCGCTTAATTATCCATTGGGTATTTTGCGATTTATAAACATTAACAGAAATAAAACAGCTGAACGCGATAAGTTGGCAGTGGTGGATGAGCGAGAAAAACAGGGTATAATGTTAGTTTTCACGTTGGATATACTCTCTGGGCTCAGCTAGTGACCTAGATTCTCTGTCACGTGACAACGCGTCTCTTTCATCTCGCTCGTGGTTGGAGTGAGAAACTTCGAGTACAAGCGCTCTTGCACCGCCTTGCTGCTAATTACCGGCATCTAGAGCTCGGTCGCGCGACTCTGGATACTGCAAATCGAGTCTTGGAGCGGGTGGAAAAATTCTAACTTGGGCAGTTTTTATCGTAGAATGACGCGGAAAACGGCATATATCATCTCCTGGATATCATGACATACCATAGGTGACGTTGTGAACGGTCACAGTACATATCACGTTGTGCAACTGTAGCTTCTTGATGTTCTTAATTATATATACTTAATTCTTCTTAATGTCCCATCTTCTGGCGAAGGTTGGCGATCTTGAATTTGGATGCTGTGACGTGGAACAGGGACATTGTGCTCAACCCGTATCAGTCCACGAGACTCTTCAGCCACAGAGATCGTCGCCTGTCAGGTTTCCTACATACTTTTATTCTCCCTTGTATGACAAGTTGGATGATTCTGTATTTATTATTGATGGTCAACGTGACTTCAGTCTTCTTTCCTAGTCCATCCAACACCTCGCAATTCCGGATTCTGTCCACCCGCAAAATGCGAAGCATCCTTCTCTACGCTAACATTTCGAACGCCCCCAGTCCTTTGCAGAGAGCCTGAGTAAGCCTCCGTCCATAGAGTAACGTGGGAAAGACGCAGGCGCGGACCAAACGGAGTCTTAGGTGCCGTTGTAGGTTGCGGTTGGTGAGCATGAAGATGCTTCTCGCACGTTCGATGCGAATCCGAATTTCTTGGCTTCAGTTCCAGTGCTCGTTGAGGTAACATCTTAGAGAGTGATAATGATGAAACTTAGCGATGGTTTCATTGCCGATAGTGAGCGGCGCGTGGACGTGTTGCTGCATGCTTAATTAATTAGTTACTTCATTAATTTCATGTGACTATTTCTAGCCGAGTGCAGCCCTTGTAAGGCAGACCCTCCGATGATGGTGGGCGGCATCTGCCATGTGTAGGTAACTGCGTGTTATTGTAGTGGAGGATAGTGTTATGTGTGGTGTGTGAGTTGCAGGGATGTTGGGGACAGCACAAACACCCAGCCCCCGAGCCACTGGAATTAACCAATGAAGGTTAAAATCCCCGACCCGGCCGGGAATCGAACCCGGGATCCTCTGAACCGAAGGCCAGTACGCTGACCATTCAGCCTACGAGTCGGTCTGCTGTTTACTGATGACCATGAGCTTTCCACCGACAGCTCGAAACATAATGCTTAGTCCACTAGCTCGTTTCCTGAATCACAAACCTTTCCAGCACAAAGATTACAATATTTTTGTAACACTACTGTTTCGTCTAAACTCACTCAGAATAAAGTGTTCTACTTTCCTTTAGATCTTTTACAGTTCTCGAATCAAGTAATCCTGGTGAGGGTCCCATACACTGGAACCATACTCTACTTCGGGTCTTACTGAAACATGTACGCCTTCTCCTTTACATCCATTTAAAGCCCATAAATGCCCTCATAACCACATACAAACATCTGTAACCTTTATAACAAAAGAAAGGTATGGATAGGCATTAGACAAATGTTTAAAAAAATTATATTTTTCAATTCCCAGTCATAATGTGAAATGAAATGAAATGAAAATCCACAGCCTGTTTCCAGTCATTCAACCAGGTCAGGAATGGAATGAATGAAGCCCCTATCTAGCGGCGAGGTTTGGGAATTGTGCAGGCTGCCGAGGCCTGTCGCACCCCTATGGGGCGACGATTAATGAATGACAGATGAAATGAAATGATATTGGAGAGTGTTGCTGGAATGAAATATGACAGGGGAAAACCGGAGTACCCGGAGAAAAACCTGTCCCGCCTCCGCCTTGTCCAGCACAAATCTCACATGGAGCGACCGGGATTTGAAACACGGAACCCAGCGGTGAGAGGCCGGAGCTCTTCCGCCTGAGCCACGGAGGCTCAGTCAAAATGTGGTGAGGTTTAATTTGTTTTCTTTAATAGCGTATTTAATTTTTTTTTTGCTAGTTGCTTTACGTCGCACCGACAGGTCTTATGGCGAAGATGGGACAGGAAAGACCTAGGAATAGGAACGAAGTGGCCGTGGCTTTAATTCAGGTACAACCCCAGCATTTTCCTGGTGTGAAAATGGGAAACCATGGAGAAGCATCTTCAGGACTGCTGACAGTGGGGTTCGAACCCACTATCTCTCGGATGCGAGCTCACAGCTGTGCGTTCCTAACCGCAAGGCCAACTCGCCCGGTAATAGCGTATGTAAAGCTGTGCAATAAGCTTCAGAGGCATTGAGGAATATCTATGATCATTAATGTTCTGAGATCATCAACACTTTAGTGCTGATTTTATCTAGCTAGTTTTTCTGTGAGGTACGAAAAATGCACACTTTTGGAAACTTGTCCGGCTCTATGGCTAAATGGTTAGCGCGCTGAGCTTTGGACACAGGGATCCCGGGTTCGATTCCAGGCAGGGTCGGAAATTTTAACCTTAATCGGTTAATTTTGCTGGCACGGGGGCTGGGTGTATGTGTCGTCTTCATCATCATTTCATCCTCATCACGAAGCGCATGTCGCCTACGGGTGTCAATTCAGAAGACCTGTATCTGGCAAGCCCAACTTGTGCTCGGGCACTCCCGGCACTAAAAGCCATACGCCATTTCTTTTTTTTTTTTTTTTTTTTTGAAAACTTGTTTTCCGGAAATAACAGTACTCAAATGTGTAAGAGAATGTTTAAAGAGATAGTAAAATCTTCATTTCACGGACGGAATGCTGTTCATTTAAGGGTTAAATTCTAATAAAAGTCGAGAACAAGGATCTGAGTAATTTTAAAACTTTTCTCTTTGAAAGGATTTCTTAGTAAATATTCAACTGAATCAATAGAAATGGACAATGAAAGGGTTGCCTGTAATAATTAATTTGGACTGTAAAATGTGTATCCGGACGACTAGTTATATTACATTGCTTACTAACTCACGGAAGCCTGGCCTAAATGCACTAAATATGTTAAATGTTTTATCGAAATTTGTGCGCAATTTGTGCCTAAAGTTGGGCTCCATCCATCCCTGGCAGGGTATCGTAATGCTAATAGCAGTATTGATAGCCGTATATCCAACATTAACCAAGAGCATAATTGGCTTTAAATTATTAATCCGTGCGGATGTACGGGCACTTAGCCGCTCACCGCCCTGAGGGAGGGGCCCTAATGGCTATTCCTCGACTCGCCAGCTTGGGTGGGGAATACTGCATAGGGCCGAGCTGTTAAAAAATAAACGCAGCTTGCCGCAAGGAGGCTAATGCACTTAACTAGGATCCATTGTAATTACTTGGTGATCGTTAATAGTGTACTCCATCCCCACTGTCATTGACTAGAGCGCCACTAACGCTGTGCCTCAAATCATCTGAGGCGGTTCCTTAATGTAAGCAGGAAAATTATGCATCGAACTTGATAAAAACTAGTACAGTGTACTACAAATGAATGACTCGAAAGAAAGAGAGCTACGACAGACTTTCGATTAATTGAAATGAAGAATTCATGAAGAAAACAGCCGCGGAAACTAAGTTAGTAAGACTAGAATAGATAGAGTACAAAACTAAAGAGGAAGAAGAAAGGGATGAAGGATATGATCGGGGAACGTCAATTGAAGTGGTATGTTAGGAGAATAAGAAGAAAGCGAAGTAGGCCTTTGAAACGCAAGTGAAAGGATGAACTGGAAGTGGAAGACCTAGCATCACACGGGATTGAGAGAATAGGACGGAAGCGTAGGGTAACAGAGGTGGAAATTAGTACAATGAGGTTATCCCAATGCTTGGAAGCATAAGGGAACTCGAGTTGAAACTAAATGTGAACTATATTAGGTCATTTTTCTGTATGTGAATTTGTGAAATATCATACATAATGGGTATGCAGCTTACAATGTAATGAGCAAAAGTTTTAAAATATAATTATTTTAGGCCGCCTCTGTGGTGTAGTGGTTAGTGTGATTAGCTGCCACCTCCAGAGGCTCGGGTTCGATTTCCCGCTCTGCCACGAAATTTTAAAAGTGGTACGAGGGCTGGAACGGGGTCCACTCAGTCTCTGGAGGTCAACTGAGTAGAGTTGGGTTCAATTCCCACCTCAAACATCCTGGAAGTGGTTTTCCGTGGTTTCCCACTTCTCCTCCAGGCAAATGCCGGGATGGTATCTAACTCAAGGCCACGGCCGCTTCCTTCCCTCTTCCTTGTCTATCCCCTCCACTCTTCCCATCCCCCACCAAGGCCCCTATTCAGCATAGCAGGTGAGGCCGCCTGGGTAGGTAGTGGTCATCCTCCCCAGCTGTATTCCCCGACCCAATTTCTGACGCTCCGGGACACTGCCCTTGAGGCAGTAGAGGTGGGAACCCTCGCTGAGTCCGAGGGAAAAACCAACCCTGGAGGGTAAGCAGATTAAGAAAGAAAGATAAAAGTGATAACTCATTCAGATATAAAATAATTATCTAAAATCATCAATATCGACTGAGCCTCAGAGTTTCTTGCTTCTATTTTCGTTCATGAGCAGTAAGCCTACGCCCCTTAAATCAGAACATCAGTCAATCAATCACGACTCTGGCAGATACAAACACGAACAATAATCACGCCTAGATATCAGATCCGTCACAAACATGAACTATTACACCACTGACAAGCCTCTGATGGGAGCAAATCAATACGGTTGCTGAACTGACGGTAAAGCTCCGGTTTTTATTCATTAAACGCAGTGAATTTTCGAACATAGCCACGAGCATTTGAGTCGAGAGTAAATATGATGCTGAATTGCTAATTGGTTTTGGGAATTCGCACTGGAATAAGTGCACTGATCCGAAATGAAAGTACATTTTACGGTTCACGGCAGTTTGATTACTGGTCCTGAAAACTTGAGAAATACGTTGGGGTTATTTCAGGAACTTTCATTCATTAAATCCGTGCCATAAAATGCCGTATTGCTGGAATGGTGTAGTCTTGTGCCACCAGTTTCGATGTTAAATATATGACAAGTTTCTGTATTGTATCTGTGACAAGATTCTGAATCGAATAGAGGAATGAATGCAATGTACACGTTTTCTCCTGCATTAATTTAGAAACACTCATGTTAACTCATGTAAATGTCACTTAGTTAAATGTGACGAAATTATACAGATCTTTGTTACAAAGAAAATGTAAATTCTTATATTATAAAATTTTTTGGCAAAAGTGTGCCTTTAAAGGTGTTGTAGAAAGCTGAAATTTTTCGGGGTTTAAGAAACATTAGCTAGTAAATGAACCTTTAAATGTTAGTCAAAGTGCAAGTTTTAAATTTTTTATACTTGTTGAAAACATAGTAAGGTGTATTTGTGTCTGACAAACCTGTCATTTTGATCCTAGAAACAAAAATCAAGATTCAATATACCATGAAAAATCACGTACATGAGTTCGATGCCATGTAGAGTGTTAGGATGTCAATTTTGACGTCCCATCTTATTCTAACATATGACAGATGAAATCAGAATTGTTTGGGTGACCTATGGTTGAGTTTTGGTTAATTTTGTTTGATAAATAACAATAATAATAATAATAATAATAATAATAATAATAATAATAATAATAATAATAATAATAATAATAATAATATGCCCCGATGAATCACTTGATATCTTGCAAAAGCAAATAGAAGAAATTTGGAACAAGGAGACCCTACCCGAAGATTGGAAAATAGCTTTGATCCATCCATTACACAAAAAAGGCAGCATGAAGAACATCAACAACTACAGATTAATATCTTTGCTACCCGTGACTTACAAAATTCTATCACTTGCCATCCTGGAGCGTTTGGAAGCACAAGTCGAACATCAAATAGGTGAATACCAAGGAGGGTTCAGAAAAGGTCGCTCAACAGCTGAACAGATCCAAAATCTCAAAACGATCATCAGATATTGTACACTAAGGTCCAAGCAGTATGTGTCCGTCTTTGTGGACTTTAAGAAAGCGTACGACTCCATTGACCGGGAAGTCCTGCTAAACATCTTAAATGAATTTGGAGTTGATTTGAAACTGCTGGCATTAATTAGAGCCACCCTGACCGATACAAAATCCAAGGTGAAGTTCCACGGATGTCTCTCGCATTCCTTTGACATCAAAACAGGAGTCCGACAAGGTGATGGGCTATCCCCGATACTCTTCAACTGTGTTCTTGAAAAGATCATCAGAACCTGGCGGGTGAGATTACAGGAAACCAACTACAGTCCATTGAGATCAGGAACTTAATCCAAGGGGATCGCAACATACTGCTTAGCATTTGCCGATGATATTGCTGTTCTCTCAAACGACATAGAAACCGCTAGAGCTCAAGTTGAAATTTTAAAGGAAATTGCCGAACAAACTGGTTTGCAGATATCGTTTGAGAAAACAGAAGTAATGACTAACATCAAAGAGGCTCCACCAAAACTGTATACAAAATACGGGGACATCACCCGAGTAGACAAATTCAAATATCTGGGTGAGATCATCATGAAAAATGGACTGGACAAAGAAGCACTTCAGGAGCGAGTACGCAAACTGGAAATAGTCTACCAAACATCCCGCACAATCTACAACAAAAAATGCCTTTCCCAAAACACCAAGATTCGTCACTAGGAAACAGTTCTGAAGCCAGTAGTTCTATTGCAGCCGAAACCCTGTCTCTAAATGCCAACAAAGGACTCCTTGAAGAAATGGAGAAAAGAGAACGCAAAATTGTGAGAGGAATCTTGGGATCAAAGTACAGAAATGGAATCCATCAAAAGAGATCCAACAAGGAAGTCTACAGCAAAATAGAGAAAATTACCGACACAGTCAGAAAAAGACGGGCACGATTTTACGGTCATCTGAAAAGAATGGACGGAAGAAAGTTAACTAAAGAAATCTTTCACTTTTTTGATTCAAACCCCAAAACCACAATTCCCTGGTTTAGAAATACCAAAGAAGACCTGCAAATGCTACATATCTCAGCTGAAGACGCCCTTAACAGAGATCTCTTCCGCAAGATAATATTGACGAACGGGCTAAACCGAGACGAGCAACCGAAGAGAAGACACGGTGCCCCTTGGACAGAGGAGCGTAAGCAGGCCCACTCACAAAGAATGAGGGAAATTTGGTCTCAAAAGAAGGCCAAGTTCAGTGTCAAATGCAACAAGACTTAACGTGGTCCTTGATGGCCCCAGCGAATTTTATATATATATACACGTATGTGTATAATATACAATCCACCCCCTATATATCGCCACACGATATACCACCCCCTCAGTTATCGCATACGATGAAAAACGAATAAGTATTCCTGATAAAAGTAGCATAGTAATTACTTCGATATAATGCTACACCGCTTATTGGCGACAGGAGAACAGAAATGTCGTAGAGTTTTAAAAGTGTACTCTATATATCGCCAACTGTTGATTTTTATCGACAGGAAACCAGAAAATTTGCCTCCAAATAGAAATATCCCTTTAGGAAAATGAACAGGCTGGATGCTACTGATCTTTACCCGACGTCCAGCGATGTGCGTCCCGCTCACTCCAGCGCAGAGACGGGCCCGTTTACTGTGGAGCCGTTAACATGGAAACTGAACCATGAATGAATGGAGACACGTGCTCTTCACAGATGAATCCCGCTTCAGTTTGCAGAACGATTCCCGTCGCACATCAATCTGGAGCAAACCGGGTAGACGATATAACCACAGGAATACCGTAGATCGGGACCAGTATGGTGGTGGCGGCGTCATGGTGTGGATCGGCATCATGTTGAATGGCCGTACGGACCTGCACATCTTCATGGGTGGTCCGAGGAACACTGTTAACGCTCAGAGATAGAGGGATGAGGTACTGAGACCACATGTTCGACTCTTCAGAGGTGCGATTGGTCCAGACTTCCTCTTAATGGACGATAATGCCCGACCGCACCGCGCTGCTCTGGTGGATGAATTTCTGGATGGGGAAGACATTCATCGCATGGACGGTCCAGCGAGGTCTGCGGACCTGAATCCTATAGAACATACCTGGGATACATTGGGGAGGCGAATTGCATCCCGTCAGCCTTCACCAAGGTTCCTTCAAGGCTTTCGCACTGCCCTTTCGAAAGAATGGGATCGACTGCCACAAGAGCTCTTGGACCATCTGATAGAGAGCATGCCACGTCGCTGCGAAGCATGTGTGGCCGTTAGGGTTAATCATACACCCGATTAACAACATATTTTGTTGTGGAAAATATTGCCAAGTTTTTGTTAGTTGTTGTCAAAGGTGTACCTTAGCATTCACAACCTTTCTGACACTGTTTTTTGGACAAGTTGTGTGACATATGGTGTGTGATTCAGCTTCCGTTCGTTCAGCAATCCGTCTGACATTCCAATCAGGTGGGATAGCCTCGCTTAGCGATTATGCTTAACTTTTGGACACTAGTGTAGTTTAAAGGCGATTTGATAGAATCAGACGATATAGAACGAAACATTTTATTCCACTTATAATTGCCAAGTATACAAGTATGTTATAACTAGCTGATGTACCCGTGTTTCGCTACGGAATTCTACATTGCATACGGAATTCTAGGTTAGGTAGTGTACACGTTGCGAGTAAGAGTGTATTAAATTGCATAGCTCTTAATGTTACCCTAGAAACGCTTCGGTAAAGTCACCAAACGTCTTTCTTTATGTGAAGACTGCGTTAAGGTATTTTCATTGATATGATAGGTCCTCTCCTCCTCCATCAGCCACATTCAAGTTGGGGAGTTTTCATTATAATGGCAGGTACTCACCCTCCACCTGCCTTTTTACATCCTGAAATCAGCATAGGTCATTATACTGACGCCAGTAGGAATATTGCGATAAAAGCAATACTATCATATGAAATACGCGATCAATTGAAAAACGACACATTTTCTCACTATTAACGAACAGTACTGAACCCATAATTCTACCTTGCTAAAAAATTGTAACTACAAGATGGAGTGCAACCATATTTTTTTTTTCAAGTTCATCTCGCGTTCTGTGGCGTTACAACTCACAGTGGGGAGGCGACTCACCAATTCGAAAGAGGTCGGAACGTTTCGGCAGACCTCGGGTAATTAATAATGAAATTCTGGATAATAAACCTCATTGCGAGACATTTCGGCACTGTAATTAGCAAAGAAATAAGTAATCAAAAATTTTGGGAAATATCTGATGAAGCTAAAGTCTACAGGGTGGAAATATCTTTAATTAGGCCTGGAGAGAAATTGGCATCCATATTGGAAGAATCGTGCACACGTGTCAAGGACATGCTGTCAAAATGCGCGGCAAGCCTAATGCACGAAATTAATTAATTACGCGCGTTAAAGTAACAGGAAAAATCAGCAAACAACACCACCATGACTGGAAAATTAGGTGGAATCTCTGGAGTGAGTCTCGAAGAAATCGGTCCAGTGGTCTTCAATCGGAATGATTGCACCACAGTATATAATGCCAAGCAGAGCGTCCCTAGAAAATGTATAAATACCCCCTCCTCAGGCAGGAGCGTCAGTCGTCATTCTATGTTCCGAGAGTGTGAACCTACGTCAGGCAACATAAGAAGAAGACTTAAAGTGGGCTAAATGGACGTGTAGAATTTCTAGAGCCAGTTGGCTTGAGGGATGAATATTTTATGCAGACCTATACAGATGTACTAAGTGTTATGTTTCGTGTTTAGACAGACTGAAATCTAACAAGTTATATTATAAAGTAGTCAGCAGATCGGCCTGTGCCAACGGCTTGGTTCTCAAGGCAGACTGAGTTGAAAGCCTGCACTTTAATATCTTGGAGCATGAAAAGTGGTGCAGTGAGCTCGCAATTGCAATTAATGGTATTTTGACTTCTCGGACGAAACTATCTTTATATTGATATGTTTTAGGGCCAACTTTACTGTACGTGTTTCAAATATGAGTGGAATCAGGATATCTCATTCATAAATCTGACGCAATAGATATAAATGTGGCGAGAATGAATGCTGTGCAAATTGGCGAACAATGGTAGGAGAGTACACGGTTTGGGGAGGTCAAGGTTAAATTAGTAATAAAGTCGATGTATGAAGCTGTATATATCAACTGCCTTCGTTGATGAGGGTCGTATGAGAGGGCTGGAAGAGGGAAGGTTATCTAGGAGAAAAATAGACTCGGACATGGAGGTTAAGAGAAGCAGAGGGAGACCAAGACGACGATGGTTAAACCCAGCTGTTAATAATTTAATGGTAAGAGCTATGAAACGGAACGAGATTAGTTGCAAATAAGGAATTGTGGAGGTGCTTAGTTTATACACAGAGGCTTGGAATCTTCACGATGAATGGCGTACCAATGTATTATGAAAATAGATTTAATATATAAGTTCTAGAATCCGTGGGGCATGTTTCTCATGTGCTGAGATCATGAACTACAACAATTCATTTGTTTATGCATTTATTTATTTATTTGTGTATTTCTTGAATGAAAATTGATTCTTGGACAATGAATGCATTGTTTCAGTTATTTTGTACATACTTTGTCCTGCAAAATTTTGTTTGTTTGTTTGTTTCAGGTATGTTCGGTCAGCCATTTCGGAGAACTTCGGTATGTCCATGTATATATTCAAACAGTAAGTACATTGCACCCTATCCATTCTTTTTAAAATAAATTTGCTCTTCTAGTTTTCCCCCTTGCCTCTTGTAAAACATTGTAAAGAAGAAGAATGGAGATTTGTTCTGTATTCAGAACATTCATTCGTCAGTAACGTTAACGGTAATATTACAACAGAAACCAAACCTAACTCCATGGTGCAAGAGCCCAGAAGGACATTGTCTTACCAAACGACCACTTCTTAGCCCTAAGGGCAGCAGATCACGAGGTGTCGTGTGGTTAACACGAAGAATCCTCTCGGCCGTTATCCTTAGCTTTCTAGACCGGGTGATTATCTCATCGCCAAATAGCTCCTCAATTGTAAATCCAGGTAAAAATCCCTGGCCTGGACAAGAATTGGAGCCGCGGCTTTCGGATAACTTGCAGGCTCGCTAACCCTGTACCATGGGCCGGCTCTTCCACGTTCACTGAAACTTAGCTCAGTGTAATCTCTTTTTTTTTTCAGTTTTTCTTTTTACTTAGAACCCACTATCTGCCGAATACAAGCCGACAGTTACGTGACACAAGCCGCGCATTCACTCGCCCATTTCATTACACATTTTTGTTTATATTTGTTCCTCGCAACCTAGACAAATTTCACATCGATACTGAACTGAAGTTTCAAATTTTAAGCGAAATAATTCAGTCGATATTTATTCTAAAATAAAGTCCATGAATCAACAAAATATTAATTGTTTCTATTTTATTTTTTAATTTTATTTAGTTAGGTTACTGTCCACCAGGCTTGGTTTCTCTCCATATCGCCGACTCAACGAGGGATTCCACCTTTACCACCTCAAGGGCTCTGTCCAGAAGTGTGAGACATTTAGTCGGCGATACAATAGGGGAGGAGGACCAGTACCTATCCCAGGTGGACTCATCTGCTATGCTGAACAGGGGTGTTGTGGGGGATAGGATGACAGGAAGGGATAGGCAAGGAAGATGGAAGGAAGTGGCCGTGATCTTTAAGGTAGGTACCATCCTGGCATTTGCCTGGAGAAGAAGAGAGAAACCACGGAAAGCCAATTTGAGGATGGATGAGGGGGGGGGGGTGTTTCGAAACCCCTCTAGTCAGTTGACCTCCCGATGCTGTGTGGAACCAGCTCCTGTCCTCGCACAACTTATATAATTTCGTGTCAAAGACAGGAATTGAACCCTGGCCTCTGGGAGTGGCAGCTAATCACACTAACCACAACACCACAGAGGCGGACCAAAATACTCATCTATATATAATTATAAAATAAGAGTTTTGTCTGTACATTACTGAGAATTTGAAAAGAATGGTATTTCTGTATCGGTCACGTCCCCAGTAACAAGGAAATGCACTTTATACTTTTTCGTATTTCTGTCCGTTTGTATGTATGTACACGCATCACGAGAAAACGGCTGAAGGGAATTTAATGAAAATCGGTATGTAAAGTCGGGGGATGAATCACTACAATGTAGGTTATAAATTATTTTATTTGCGCTGAGTGAAATGGTAGTTTAGGCGAAGGCCTGAATTTAAATCTCGAATATTTATATTATTAGTGGTTCTATCGATAAATATTACATAAATAAAGTTATATAGAATTAAATTTCAGATCATTTATGTCTTATATATATTTTACCGTACCGGCTATGATAACAGAGATATGCGTCAGTTTTAAATTTTTGTTGCCAAGTCCACACCAACGCCGAGCCACGAGAAAGTGGGTTAACAGAATTTAATGAAAATCGGTATATAGATTTGGGGAACAAGAAACTACAGTCTAAGCTATAAACAACTTTATTCACCCTGGATGAAAATGTAGTTCAGGGGAAGGCACTAAATATGTAATTTTTATGTACCTATGTTATTGGTCCTATCGAAAAGTACTACATAACAAAAGTTAGAGAGAATACAATTTCCGAACATTTTGTTTTATTCAGTTTCACCGTACCGACTATGATAAGAGTGGTATTTCAGAGTCGGAAGAAAACTAAATGTGAAGACCTACAATATCGAAAGCGCATAACATTCATCAATAATAACATTATATTAACCATTGTTTGTTGTGATGTTCTTCTCTTATGCTGCCGAGTATAACAGCGTGACTGAATATTGGCGGGAAATAGCTGGGCAGTTAGAAAACTTTCTTCTTTAGCATTCCATTTCTCTGGTTCATACATTTCCGGATACTGCTGGTACGTAGCACATTAGTTCATCACAGTATTCCAGCTATTCGATCCGAACTCTGACGTGCTGTTTTGAATGAGCAGCGTGCACATTTAAGGCAGAGACTCACTTAGTAGTAGTAGTAGTAGTAGTAGTAGTAGTAGTAGTAGTAGTAGTAGTTGTTGTTCTTGTAGCATGATGTCTAGAATTACAATTTAGGCCTATTCCAAATTATAGAACCACAATTCACTAAATAACTTAAAATTCAACCCTGAAAAGAGCCGTTTCTTAATAAAAGCTTCTTCCTCTTCACTTTTGTTAAATTCTACATTTATTTCATTCCAAATAAGCAGTGAAGAGGGGTTTCTCCTCCAGCTTGGAGGAGGAATTTGCCCCCATGTCAGATGGTTCTTTACGCCGCCAGTGTAGTGAATTGAGATTTTCTAATTCATAGGGTACTCCTAGGAAACAGATTAGTAAAAGAGCGTAGCTTGTACCCTGGGACTCTCCACTATTCGACCCCCCCTTCACCCCCGCCGCAAAAAGACGAAGAGTTCACAGATCACGGCTGTCTGCACCTTGGTCTTTCCAGCTCTGGAACTTTGGATTGTTAGATTGGAAGCGTAGTAACTGTTCATTAAAAGTGAGAAAATTCGAGGTTTTCATTTCCTCCTGACGTCATTGTAATGACCTATGTTCGTTTCAGTTGGGAAAACTACTAAGACAGTCTTTCTGAGGATGTAAAATGTCAGGTGGAGATTGCGTGCCTCCCTTTATAATGAAAACTCCCCAACTTGATTGTGACTGATGGTAGGCAAGCGGGCCTACCGTTACAATGCAAATTCCCTAACCCAGTCTTCATATGAGGAGAGACGTTTGGTGACTTCCCCGTCGCGTTTCTAGGGTAACGTTAAAAGCTATGCAATTTAATACAATCTCGCTCACAACGTGTACACTACCTAACCTAGAATTCAGTATACAATGTAGAATTCCGTAGCGAAGCACGGGTACATCACCTAGTTATTACTAAAAATGAGTACTGCTGAAACCCTATCAAAACTGTGAACTGAACAACATCGAATTCGAATTACTTTTGAAGAGCCATATAATATTTCACATTTATAAATGTGTACATTTTGACCGGAAGACTATCTTAGGTAAGAATGTAACTCTTCTTCTTCTTCTTTTTCGTAGTGTACTGTACACGCCGCTAACTTTTAAGCACTTCTAGATACCAACCAGCTGTTATGAGTTTCAATCTCGTTTTAGGATAAGAGTTATGTGCCTAACCAGTTGAGCTATGTTCAGAAACAGAAACAGTTGTGGAGAGGTAAGTGTTTCCAATGTATATTAATTAAACTGAATATGTTGCGTGCGATTAGCATCTCCTGATTTTTGGGTTCGATTCGCTACTGAAATTTTACAACTGGAATACCTTTGTTCTTGCCTAAGGACCAGGATAAGTGGAGGTAAATCAGCCTTTCCTGGACTCCTGTTTGATTAAGTGAGGGAAAAGGGTGTCACCCTCTGACACGTGCGCCCAGCTACTGAATTTCTAGGGTGGCTTTTCCTATGAAGTTACCATTCACTACAGTGAAAGCCAATGCATTGCATGACTATATCTTTATGGGTGCAGAATTTTTGCATCTGTCCCTTGGCACAGGCTAGAGTAAAATATAGCTTCCAACGAAGTCTCAGTTTCATTTATGACTGTAACAGTAAGGAGCCCGATAGGTATGGCTGGGGCTCAATAATGACATCCAGAGAATGAATGGTTAAAAAAGGTGGTAGTCATGGAGTCGGTCATGCTGGAATAGCACTTTCTAACCTAGTGAGGAAAGAAGTGACAATCTATATCACTTCTCATCTTCCGTTGTGTGCCTTCCGTTATAAACGCATAACATTCTTAGTGCATTTGTAGGTTCCAGCCAGCTTCCAGGTTTAAATCGCAACGGACATGTTAAATTAAAATAACGTAAAGCTTCAGATACGTGTCTTACATTTTATGAGTAACTCCTGAAAGCCTAAATATGATTGAGATTGTATCTAGTATGCAAGGCACCATTGCCATATGCTAAACACGGTAGTGGAAGTAAAAGCAGAGTTACTAAGGCATAAGTCATTAAAATCATTGTGAAAGCTATTAAGAAATATACATGTACCATCAAAGAGCTTAAGAACTGAATCGAAAATTTCCGAGTCCATTGTCCCTCGACCATGGTACAGAGAAATTCAGATACACAATATGACAGATATGCACTTTAAAAAGAAATCATAATTGGGGCGCTTTTGCAACAATGTGGACGGCGCCGGCGAATTGTTGAGGCCTGAGATAATAAGGCTCCTAGAGAAAGCTGGAAGTTGATTAACGATTGACCAAGCACCCAGAATGATCTCGAATTAGAAACTACTAGAACTTTCCTTTATAAAGTGCACAACCGGTGGACGCCCTTTAGTCTGAAGTCAGTCTCCAGTGCGTCAAACGCAAGTGAATTTAGCACGTGACGGTCGTGTGTCCGTGGCGAGTCCTTTATTGGGATTGTGTCCATTAGACGGCTACGTGAAGTTCAACGAGGTTTGCTATTGTGAACTCCTCTGGAAAAACACTGCGCTGTGAGAAGCCGTGTTGGGGACCAGGAATTCGATCCGCCGATGTGCAGTTTGATGGCCGAGTGAGTGTGTTACAATCGTGAGTATAAACTGTGTATAGTGCTAAACTCAAACACAAGTGTACTTGTGATTAACTGTAAATGGTACTTCAATCAGTTTAGTGGATACTGCAACAAGCTACTGCTCTGTGTACGAATTTTAGTTTAAAGATCCTGATAACTCACCACATTATTATTATTATTATTATTATTATTATTATTATTATTATTATTATTATTATTATTATTATTATTATTATTATTATTATTATTATTATGTCCGGCTCCATGGCTAAGTGTTTAGCGTGCTGGCCTTTGGCCACAGGGGTCCCGGGTTCGATTCCCGGTGGAGTCGGGAATTTTGACCATAATTTGTTAATTCCCCTGGCACGGGGACTGGGTATATGTGTCGTCTTCATCGTCATTTCATCCTCATCACGACGCGTGAGTCGCCTACGGGTGTCAAATCAAAAGATCTGCATCTGGCGACCCGAACTTGTCCTTGGGCAATCCCGGCATTAAAAGCAATACGCCATTTCATTTCATTATTATTATTATTATTATTATTATTATTATTATTATTATTTCGTAAGAAGTGTGTTGCGTTAATTTTCCTATAGGAAATTTCCACGTTTCTTCACTGCACGTAAATATGACAGAGAAAGTCATCAAATACTTTTTTCACCTAATTCAACTGGTGGTAGCTGTAGAGCTGCTGAAGTGTTTTACCTAGCTACCTTGGTATTTCAATCCACCTTTTTTTTTACTCGCCTTTAATATTTTTTATTTACTCGTTCCGGTACGGCCACTCAGCTGAGGTAGAGGGTGGTATTCCACGTTAACGCATTTAACAGGCTTCCTTAACGCCTTCTGAACACTTAATTTCGACGTCCATTTTTTCTCCTTTTCGTTTTTCTGCCACAGCAAATTTACACTATGTTTCCTCTCACCCCTTTTAACCTCTCTATGGTAATTTCCGACGTTATACTCTCACGCTCTATCACATCGTCTATTCTAGAATAATATAGTGTTCTGAGGTGCTTATTAAAGAAGGTAGTTTACACATTTTCCACTTTAAAGCGAGGATGGCTCACTTCACGATCGATAGTTGGAAATTTACACTGAAAGATTAAACACGCTCTATTTTAGGTTCAGTTTTGACGTCTTAAGAGTAGGAACCGTTTGTGATTCAATGAGTACTGAAGACGTGGTAGTTCAGCGCCATTTTTATTTATGATTTTGATTTTCTTTTTAATATTTTATTTATTAAATGCAAATAATAAAACTGAATGCAAGTATTATACAACTAAATCTTAGTATAACACAGAACACTTCTCGTCGGATGATGTAGTAGTGCTATCATTTTGAGGTACCAAAACCGCCATGCCACGCGGCTAATGTTTCGCGGTGATTGAAGTGATTACAGTTCTAAGAGGTAGGTAACCATTCTCCATTAACACTAATTAGAGGAAATAAACTGAAGTGGTCTGACACTCCTAAAAATAATTGTACCAGCCAAAGAAAGGATGATGATGATGATGATGCTTGTTGTTTTAAGGGGCCTAACATCGAAGGTCATCGGCCCCCAAAGAAAGGCGAGGGCCGCGAGAAGCATGGAAATGAAAGACTCCCTAGGCTTCGAATGATCTAATACCGTCGACGTCGGAAAGAAGTTGACGAAGGGAGTTGAAATAGGATATATGAATGTGAGGACCGTGGCATAAGTAAGTGGAAGCAGACTCAGCTAAATCCCCGTTGTGACCAACCCACATTCTCAAGTTAGGAGCCGTTGAGGCACTTCGTGTGAGCATTCGTTTTATTCATGTCAGTGGGTTCTATATTTATACAACAAAGTCAAAATAAAATAGTCAAAATATTTGAGAACGTCACGCTGTTTAAAAATATGAAAACAATTATTTCTGTTGTGAAATGTAACGTCATATGGATAACAGATGAATTCGAAAGCTTCGTCAACGAATTCTAGAAAATAGCGTGGCTTGTACTAATTCCAAAAAGTCAACAATCAGCGATGGCGAGCGTCAAAATGCTTGCCGTATGTGTCTCGAAATGAAGGCAGACGAGCGCCGGCAGGTGGATTTCGCGCTGCTGAAGCCCCACCTGAGCACATCTACGCTCCCATTGGCGGAAAAAGCTCTGGCTTTTGTATGGTCAGGAGCAGTTCCGACCGATATTCTTTTTCTTACAAATTTCTTTACGTCGTACCGACACATGCAGGTTTTACGGCGACGATGGGATAGGAAAGGGCCAGGAGTGGGAAGGAAGAGGCCGTGTTCTTAATTAAGGTACAGTCCCGGCATTTTCCTGGTGTGAAAATGGGAAACCACCGAAAATAATCTTCAGGGCTGCCGACTGTGGGATTTGAACCAAGTACCTCCCGGGTGTCAGCTGATAGTCACGTGACCTAAACCGCGCATAACAGATATTCTTATCACTGACATACTATTTTTATGTTTTTTGGAATATAATACTTTTGGAATGATACCAAATCTGAAGCTTTTCATTTAAAACGTCAACCATGTGAATCCATTCAGTGGCTACCACCTAATTTCTATTTATTTATTTATTTATTTATTTATTTATTTATTTATTTAGTCAGTTAGTTGGTTAGTTAGTCAACCACATCTTGCTGAATTACCTTTGATCTGCCCACTCCAGATCTCAATCTGTTGAGGGACTTCTAATTCAGCCATTCCTCGTCATGGCCAGGAGGCAAAGTTTCCGAAATTCTTCTGCAATCAGTAGGAAGGTAGTCGTAGTTTTCCATAGTTGTAGCCTAGCTTTCTCAGCGGTGGTTCTAAGTTTCTTTGATGTTATAAGGAAGCTCTTAGTTGATTTCAATCGTTGCGGATGTGGTTCGTATCCATGCAAAAGATGGGATCTTTCCTGCTTCAATTTCTTTCTTTCTTTCTTTCTTTCTTTCTTTCTTTCTTTCTTTCTTTCTTTCTTTGTTTCTTTCTTTCTTTCTGTCTGTCTGTCTGTCTGTCTTCTCTTCCTTATTGGCAGCTACTTCTCTTCGGAAAGGAGGTGGTGCTATTCCTGTGAGGTGGTAAAGCTATTCAGCAGGAGTGGATTTCAAACAGCCTGGTAAGCGAAAGGAGCTTCCCAGAACATTACGATAATTCATAACCGATTGAGAAAAGTGACCGGGAGTAACGTGGTCAACGTCAGAACTAGACTCGAAATAACCTGATGGCTGAACCTTTCATAACAGACACATCCAAATACAAGCCCATTTCAGGGTTACAGTTAACAATCATCTTTAATAACACAGAAGGCATCGCACCAGCCAAAGAAGAACTGCTACAAGAATGATGCAGTCAGCACGTATGAACTCCCGCACTTTGCGTTCCTTACGGGGTTATAGGTAAATAGTCAACTGGATAAACTGGTATTGAAGTGACAAAACAATGGAACTTTCGGTCTTGTTTTTTTTAAACATTAATCATGATAACAAGTGCGAAGTGTCCGATCCGCAGAATATTTATTGGCTAAAGAGAGGTGTGGCTATGAAAAACAGAGAAATTAAAACATTACCGTCTAATTACTGGTATTTTAAATACTCTGTGCAATCCAAATCCTTTCCTTATACTTTTAGCTTCTTCCTATCTGCGAAGTATTCACTTAAAATATAAATATTTACATCATAATCCATGTCTTTCAGTTGATATTTGAAACGGTTGGGCTGCAAGTATTGAACAGCTGATGCGTGAGGAATTCAGCAAATATTTAGGCTTGCTAGCGAACTTTCATTCAGAGAGCGTGCTTGAATTGTAATCTAGAGGTTTCTGATTCGATTCTGGAGCGGTCGAACAATTTCTGCCTAATATTACGAGATGTGTATGTCATTGTTGCTTGTTTGTCCGTATGATATTCTCTCTACAGGCAATTATCTTGCCGTCTGTAATTACACAGCAGTCCCAGTGCGTGAGTCCACGACTGATCTGTTCGTCCAGCATAAATGCGACAGTCGGATTTTCTAGTTATTAGCACTAAAGCACGTGTTGTCAGACGAGAATGTATTCAAAGATTAACAAGGAAGGATGATGCAGATAGTGGATGTGGAATGATTGAATTGTCTTCTTCACGTTGCTTTACGTCGCACCCACACAGATAGGTCTTAAGGCGACGATGGGACAGGAAAAGTCTAGGAGTGGGAAGGAATCGGCCGTGGCCATAATTAAGGTACAACCTGGTGTGAAAATTGTAAACTACGTAAAACCATCTTCAGGGCTGCCGGCAGTGGGGCTCAAACGCACTATCCCCCGAATACTGAATACTAGCCGTGCTTAAGCGACTGCAGCTTTCGAGCTCGATAAGAATGAATTGTAAGAAAAATTAAACAGAGTCAAGATAGTGGAACAATTCGTTGAAATTTCACCTGACGATGTAACTTGGGCGTGCAAATGTTGAAACGTCCGTGAAGCTCTTTATGTGGCATAGGAAAGGAGCTGGAAGACCAAATCATGAACATGCTGACAGATTAGAGCTTCAATAATAGTATTGAAAACGAGCGAGTTTCCCGTGCGGATAGGTCCGCGCAGCGGTATGCTTGCATTCAGGAGATAGTGGGGTCGAACCCAACTGTCGATGGTTTTCGGTGGTTTCTCATTTTAAGGCCACTTCCACTCCTAGCCCTTTCCTATCCCATTGTCGCCATAAACCTATCTCTGTCGGTGCGACGTGAAACGACTTGTAAAAATAAACATAAAATTGAAAAAGACTGAACGCTGTGCAAGTAGCATTGTGGCTTCCTGCCCGGTTCGATCGCAGAAGTGAAAGATAATTTTAAAAGCTCAGTATGTACAGCAATTTCCTCTCCAAGTGTTTATAGACAATCTAGCACAATGTAATTCATCCCGCTGTAAGATGGATTTCAACAGGGAAGGTCCCATGACGATCAGATCATAAACCTCACACGACATAACTTATTGAAAATGGCTTTGAACGGAAGAATTTTACTGTAATATTGCCATCAATCTAAGGCTCCCTATGACTCTGAAAACTGTTGAAGAAGGTGTATGAAGTCACTTTGACTTTGCTCATTGGTACTTGTTTGTGTATTGTCAGTCTGAATGAGAAAATGAGTAGGTGGAGAAATAAGACTGGCTTCCCTTGAATAGTGTCTTTGTATTGGGTTTTTACATCTACACAAACGGCCAGCAACTGCTGAAACATACAAGGCGGTTCATTTATACTGAGTCTGGATCCGAGACGGGCAGGAGATTTTAATTTTAAATGCTTAATTTCCTCCCGACACGGGGACTAGGTATTTGTACTGTCACACAACTCATACATCACACACAACACTGTGATTCAACACAGTAATTTTCGGTTTTCCATTCACAGCAATTGCAGACCACACTCGTTGTAGGGTCTGCCTTACATGAGCTGCACCATATGAAAATATTATTATTATTATTATTATTATTATTATTATTATTATTATTATTATTATTATTATTATTATTATTATTATTATTATTATTATTATTATTATTATTATTATTATTATATTATGCTGATGGCATTCTGGTAGCTGCTCACAGTTCAAGACTTTCAGAATTTGAGGAGAAGCTAAGGCAATATCTAATAATAATTAACTCTCGTTTTACGACGACACAGGCCATATCCAAGTAAAACACAGGTATCGTCATTCAGTTCGATATTAGGCAAGGGAGAAGAGAAGTAGAAATTTTGCTGCGAAGTAACCGTCTTAAGCACCGCCTTGAACCAAAATTAAGGTGGCTGCAAGTCTGTCTTTTTCTATTGATACAATTTAAACAGATGTCTACCAGCTCCTATATTTCAGAAGAACAACGGTATTAATAACTGGTTCGATAGAAGGCAGTTCGGTTTTAGGAAAGGTTATTCCACTGAAGCTCAACGTGTAGGATTCCAGCAAAATATAGCTGATATTTTGGATGGTTCGATAGAAGGCAGTTCGGTTTTAGGAAAGGTTATTCCACTGAAGCTCAACGTGTAGGATTCCAGCAAAATATAGCTGATATTTTGGATTCTGGAGGTCAAATGGACTGTATCGCGATTGACCTGTCTAAAGCATTTGATAGGGTGGATCATGGGAGACTACTGGCAAAAATGAGTGCAATTGGACTAGACAAAAGAGTGACTGAATGGGTTGCTATATTTCTAGAAAATAGATCTCAGAGAATTAGAGTAGGCGAAGCTTTATCTGACCCTGTGATAATTAAGAGGGAAATTCCTCAAGGCAGTATTATCGGACCTTTAAGTTTTCTTATATATATAAATGATATGAGTAAAGGAGTGGAATTAGAGGTAAGGCTTTTTGCGGATGATGTTATTCTCTATAGAGTAATAAATAAGTTACAAGATTGTGAGCAACTGCAACGTGACCTCGAAAATGTTGTGAGATGGACAGCAGGCAATGGTATGTTGATAAACGGGGTTAAAAGTCAGGTTGTGAGTTTCACAAATAGGAAAAGTCCTCTCAGTTTTAATTACTGCGTTGATGGGGTGAAAGTTCCTTTTGGGGAATATTGTAAGTATCTAGGTGTAAATAAAAGGAAAGATCTTCATTGGGGTAATAATTTCGTGTGGCTATTTCTAGCCGAGTGCAGCCCTTGTAAGGCAGACCCTCCGATGAGGGTGGGCGGCATCTGCCATGTGTAGTTAACTGCGTGTTATTGTGGTGGAGGATAGTGTTATGTGTGGTGTGCGAGTTGCAGGAATGTTGGGGACAGCACAAACACCCAGCCCCCGGGCCATTGAAATTAACAGATGAAGGTTAAATTCCCCGACCCGGCCGGGAATCGAACCCGGGACCCTCTGAACCGAAGGCCAGTACGCTGACCATTCAGCCAACGAGTCGGACTTCATTGTGGTAATCACATAAATGAGATTGTAAATAAAGGGTACAGATCTCTGCACATGGTTATGAGGGTGTTTAGGGGTTGTAGTAAGGATGTAAAGGAGAGGGCATATAAGTCTCTGGTAAGAACCCAACTAGAGTATGGTTCCAGTGTATGGGACCCTCACCAGGATTACCTGATTCAAGAACTGGAAACAATCCAAAGAAAAAGCAGCTCGATTTGTTCTGGATGATTTCCTACAAAAGTGTAGCATTACAAAAATGTTGTAAAGTTTGGGCTGGGTAAAATTGAGAGAAAGAAGGAGAGCTGCTCGACTAAGTGGTATGTTCCGAGCTGTCAGCGGAGAGATGGCGTGGAATGACATTATTAGACGAATAAGTTTGAGTGGCGTTTATAAAAGTAGGAAAGATCACAATATGAAGAAAAATTTGGAATTCAAGAGGACAAACTGGGGCAAATATTCATTTATACGAAGGGGAGTTAGGGATTGGAATAACTTACCAAGGGAGATGTTCAATAAATTTCCAATGTCTTTGAAATCATTTAGGAAAGGCTAGGAAAACAACAGATAGGGAATCTGCCACCTGGGTGACTTCCCTAAATGCAGATCAGTATTGATTGATTGATTGATTGATTGATTGATTGATTGATTGATTTATTTATTTATTGATCGATCGATCGATTGATTGATTGATTGATTGATTGATTGATTGATTGATTGATTGATTGATTGATTGATTGATTGATTGATTGATTGATTGATTGATTGATTGATTGATTGATTGATTGATTGATTGATTGATTGATTGATTGATTAACCTCGTGTCACGAAGTAGATGAATCAAACTCGCTACCATCGTAACTGAACACTGGACTAGTCAATCGGTTATGAGGAGTAACGAGTTGAGATTCACTCTGCTGCGGTCCGATGGACGTCTCCGGGTGTGGTAGCCGTCTGGAAAATGCCTTCTATGGGAGTGCATGGTTCCCACGAAGTATTGTCGGAGTGGTGGAAGCGTAATTCATTAAGGGTATTTCTCTTACCAGAATATGGGACCATCTGTGATTTTTCTGGCAGCATGAATTCACAGTCGTCCTCTAAAACTCTTAAACAAAGAAATGCTCCAAACATAGCACGGTTTTATCGAAGATAATTATGTTCCTTACAGGATGACTAAGGCTAATGCCATGTTGCTATCTGTACTAAGCAGTGATGTATAGGTTGCAATAATCACCATTTAGACTAGGCTGCATAGAGTCCCGTTCTCAATCCCATGGAACACTGTTGGGACGAATTGACTGGCAGATGAAATATTGGGATATGCAGCCAAATTTTGCCGTCCAATATTCTCTGAGATGTTGCGAGAGGAATGGTGGTACATTTCAGTTGGCATCGTTCTTAACCTAGTCAGTAGCACACCTGATTGGGTGGTTGCTGTTACAGAAGCTAGAGGTAGCTCCACCAGGTGCTGACGGAGCAAACATTTCTGAAGAAACAGTTTAGACAAGCGTTCAATTAAACTTTCGACAGACAGTACATATTGAGAGTGCGGTGTGAGAACTCAAGCTGTCTAACATTGTTCCATCCTGCCCTCTTTAAGACCCCAATTATATTACATTTGCAAGACATAACAGTCTTTTCACTTTCTTTCTGTGATCTTATTACCTTCTCCACTGCACTCACAAGTTACATCTTATTACTTTAACATTCTTTCTAACCATATAGTCTAGACTAGTGTTTTCAAATCTCTCTTTCTGAAGTACCTTGTTTCCTTTTATTTTATGTAGGCCTATCGCTGATACCAAAATTCCTACGACACTGGAGGAAATAAAATATTTAAAGAATTAATCGTAATCTGAAAAGTAATGTTTCTTTGTTAATGACTAGATAACTAAATAGAAATATAGATTGTAATTCCAAAGAGAGAATAGATTATATATAACAAAGGGCAATACTATTAATATACTTGTATAACTGCAATTAATTTATTTATACCAGATAGAATTTCGTTCAGTGTTAGCTTTAGGTCTCCGTCCCCACAATCTACAGTTAGCGGATATGCCTCCTACCTGCATGTCCCGGGTTTGATTCTCCGTCATGTTACGGGTTTTATCCTGGATCTAAGAGCTGTTCCGAGGTCCACTCAGCCTACGTCAGAAAAATTGAGGAGCTGTTTGACAGCGAGGTAACGGCTACGGACTAGAAACTTAAAATTACAACCAGGAGTGTTCGTTGCGCTGACCATGTGTCATCCTGTAATCTACAGGCCTTCAGGCTGAACAGTGGTCGCTTTTTATGTCAGTGACCATCAGGCTAATGTTGCATTTGGTTGGGTTTGGTTTATTGTTATATTGTTTTACAATAAACATCGTCATATATAGATCTTGAGGTATGGGGAATGTTGATATTGATATAGAAATCGCTGATGAAGGGAGTTAGAGCTCCCGAAACATGTACGCGTGAAACACTGTAAAAATATCATATATTGATAATATATTGACAGGGCGGACCAAACAATCACCTGTTGTACATTATATGAAACTAGTCAATACGGACCAACTAAGGGACCGAAAACGGTCAAAATTTGTCGTATTCTTCTTTGTTGAACACAAGTCCTGAAAATCCTTGTTCACATGATTATGTCCTCTAAAAGGGCACCAAGAACTCGGCTGTCCTCTCGACGAGCTCGTAGTAGTCACATCGTTCTTTAATCCAAAAGTCGGAAAGAGAATATGTGCCACATCACATGAAAGTTCTATGATCTGTTCCTTTCCTCCATCTGTCAACATCTTGGCAAAGTGTCTCGATAAAGAAATGGATCTCTGATCCAATCTTGAGAGTCAACATTTTCACAGAAGTAAGCTGTGAAGTCTTTAAGCGGGTTGTGACAATTGTTTCTTGTGTCTGTCACACAAAAATTAAAGCTTTCTAGAATCATTTTCTTTATACATGTTTTAAGTTTTAATTAGCCACCTCATTGAGTATCACCGGACAACACCTCAGGTACCACCGGTGGAATGCCTACACCCAGTTGAAGAAAGATGGTCTGGGCACATGCCGAGATGACAGAATGCTGTCTTGTAGGAGTTGTCACATTTGAATACCCTCGAAAGCTACTAACTTCGGTCGGGTTTGAACCCGCTGTCTTACGAATAAGTCAACGGTAAATTGTTTTCGCATTTAAGATTGGTCTCCACCAGTCTCTTTTGTTAACTTGTTTTGAGCAGCAATAAAACATAGAAAAATTACTAAGTTCGTTGTCATAATTATTATTCTGTGTGAACTGAAAAGGAGGGCGATCAGTTTGATTCCCAAATAGGAGCAGCTATCTGTTGAATATACTTTTTATATTTGTATCAGATTGTAATCATATTTATGATTGGAAAGAACGCTGTGTTTAGCTTCTTGTTGAGGTTATGTAAAGTGTTTTTTTTTTTAAATTTGATATGTGTTTTGTGTCGCACCGACTCAGATTATCTTGTGGTGACGATTGGCTAGGAAAGTGCTTTGAATGCGAAGGGAACGATCGTGGCCTTAATTTAGACACAACTGCTGCATTTCTCAGATGTGAAAATGGAAAAACCATCTCCAGAGCTTCCGACAGTGGGGTTCAAACCTACCAATTCTCGAATGCAAGTTCATAGCTACGTATGTCTATTAGAGAGCACTTATCCGACCCAATTCGCTGATATATAATTAATTCTCATATTTTAATCGGAAGAATGCTCGTTTATATATAACTTAATGGCTTATTTCTTGAAGCGAGGCAGATATAACTAGACATTAGTGACAGATTGATGAGAGGAGTGATACACAATTACGAAGACCAGTTTCTCACTTCTAAACAAATATATGGTATTATAATTAACGTATAGATAACGTAAATCACTGCCTGCTGTCATTTCTTGATGGATACAGTACTTTTGCATCCATCTCTTGGCACAGGCCAGAGCAAAGTGTAGCTTCCATTGAAGTCCCAGTCTCATCCATGGCTGTGACAATATGGAAGCTGCTGGGATATGGGTGGTGTTGATTAATGACATTCAGTGCACAACCAGTGTGTCCGAGTGTCATGAAAGATGTTGTTCATAGGGTTAGTTGTGCTACAATAGCACTGTCTGGGCCAGTGAGGAAAGCAATGGCAAACTACCTCACTCCTCATCTTGCCTAGTATGCCTCATCTTGGTACTGCCATTGGTTTTTGTGGTTTGCCTATAACTGCATAGCCTTTGGTGATGCTATTTGAGGATCCAACCAGCCTCTGGGCTGATGACCTAACAGACAGTCAGACAGAACGTAAATCATAGTTACAGCTATTTATAGAAATGCTCACCAATAAAATGGTACAATTAGATAGGTTATTAGATAAAATTCACAATCTCTTAAGAAATCGAATTATTGACTACGATGTCCTACTCGTTGGCTGAATGGTCAGCGCACTGGCCTTCGGTTCAAAGGGTCCCGCGTTCTATTCCCGGCCGGGTCGGGGATTTTAACCTTAATTGGTTAATTCCAATGGCTTGGGGCTGGGTGTGCGTGGCGTATTCAACATTAGAAATCATCCTAGGTAGGGCCCTCATCCTCATCTTCGCAGACATGCAGGTCGCCTAATAGGCAGTCTACTAGAAAAAGACCAGCACCAGACCTCTCCGGAGGCCATACGCCATTATTATTGACTACGATCTTCAAATTAACAACAACGATACCATAGACGGAAGTATTATGTCGAGAAAGCGTGGCATGGAGGGCTACATAAATATCAGTGTATGGACGAGTGATCCAATGAAGAACATTATCGTTATGCTTATTTTGTTAGTAACTTAAACGTTGCACAAGCATCCGTTTCCTTTTTTTTTCCACTAGAAAGGAAATATGTGCAATGGAAAGTCACCTGCAGGGCTACTGAGAATATGGTTAGATTGTATCATCGTCACTTCAATTGCTATAGATTCTAGAATTTTTTATACAATATTTCCTTAACCTGCTCGGAATCAACGACATGGTCTTGCCTCCTTAAACATCAATTCATGCACCAGTCTCGCATGGGAATTAATCCATGATATCGGGAACACGAGAACAAGTACTTGCCGAATGCACTGCTGAGGTCGGAAAAGATGGGATCAGATGAGGTGAGTGGAGGTTGGAGACATAAAAGACAAGCGGGCTCGGTAGATGAGGCTGGAAAATGCTAAGATAGGTGCAGGAACAGATGGTTAGATTAATTGTTCTATCATTGCATACTAAGAGGAGAGGAGTAGATCCGTTGGATGAATGGAAGATTACTACAGGTAATCGAATAATTATTTGTTGACAATGAAACTGCAGTGAGAATTGATATCGAATAAGTTCCTTCACCGTTATTATTAATCATTTGTGCCAGCGGCAGCTCATGGAGTTTGTTGATGAGGTTTTACATATTTAATTAAAAAAAAAGAAAAGTGGACACCGGGCGAGTTAGCCGTGAGGTTAGGGGCGCGCAGCTGGAATATTGCACCCGGGAGATAGTTAGTTCGAACCCCATTATCGGCAGCCCTGAAGACGGTTTTCCGTGGTTTCCAATTATTTTTTTGCTAGGGGCTTTACGTCGCACCGACACAGATAAGTCTTATGGCGACGATGGGATAGGAAAGGCCTAGGAGTTGGAAGGAATCGGCCGAGGCCTTAATTAAGGTACAGCCCCAGCATTCGCCTGGTGTGAAAATGGGAAACCACGGAAAACCATCTTCAGGGCTGCCGATAGTGGGATTCGAACCTACTATCTCCCGGATGCAAGCTCACAGCTGCGCGCCTTTACGCGCACGGCCAACTCGCCCGGTGTTTCCCATTTTAATACCAGCAAAATACCGGGGAAGTACCTTAATTAAGGCCACGGCCGCTTCCTTCCCACTCCTAGACCTTTCCCATAGTCGCCATAAGACCTATCTGTCGGTGCGACGTGAAGAAAATTGTAAAGGGAAACAAAAACTGTACAACATTACTAAAGCCCATTTTCCCATGGATATCAACTCCTTCCAAGATAAACACAAAATCAGGCCACAGGGCTAAATTAAACAGTCACCTAAGCCAAAAATATCAAAGTTGCACTGAAAATTTGGACCGAAAGTTATGATGAGCCTAGGATACTCTACATTTGAAAACTATTGACTTTTACAAAATCGGTCCCGAGAAAAGTTTAGAAGTGGAAGTGACATTCCCAGAGCCTGGATTTCAAGTTTTTACCTAATGGAAGATATGAAACGTTGTTTCTGAAGAACACTAATTCGCCTCTTTGGCTGCTGCTATTACTAATATGATAACATTGAAACCGATTTTCACAAGTAATAGAAATCTCCGACCATAGGAAAGCAACATTGAAACTACAAGTGAAAACTACGTTCTTAGAAATCCATCGACTCGGTTGATCTCCCGAGGCTGAGTGGACTCCGCTTCAACCCTCGTACCACTTTTCAAGTTCCGTGGCAGAGCCGGAAATCGAACCCGGGCATCCGTGGGGCGGCAGCTAATCACACCAAATACAGTAGACACAATACGCGACACTTACGTATTTAGCCTTGTTAAAACGGGAGACAATTCGACGGTGGCGCTCCTAGTGACTTGACCTGAAAAGTCGTGCTGAATTCAAATATCAATGGAAATGCATATACGAAAATGGATAAATAACGTCTGGAAAGAAAGTATTATTGAGATATTAACTTCTAAGTTGATAACGCAATTCTGGATAATTGAATGAAGAATTATTTAAAAGGTTATTGTTTAAAGACTGAAATTAGACATATAAACAAGATGTGAAATGCACTGCTGTGAAATGGCTTGATTTTTCATTTATGCATTACTTTTTTTGCTTTAGCATTCCTGCCTGAATTTTTACGGTTAGATTTGTCCTTTTTTCTCATGTAAAAAACATTGTATCATCACATTAAGGCACTTGCCAATAAAAATATCGGCACATTCCTTACACACATGATGCAATGAATTAACATTTAAAAGCTCGACAATTTTCCTGTCAACATGAAGCCTACTGTATGTATCTGTATGTTGAGTTCTCAGCCCTAAGGCTGGTTGGATCCTCAACAGCTCTGCCATCAGCTGTTATAGATGGCCTAGGCATCACTGAAGAGGTGTACTAGGAAAATGAGGAGTGAGGTAGTTTCCCGTTGCCAGAGTTGCTATTACATATCAGTCTGCCAAGCCCACTGAAATGCATGCACCGTCTGACCCTATGAGCAACATTTTCACACCATTCATAGCAGGGATTGGCTGCATAAGGAATGTCATTACTACATACCTCAGTCACTTCCATATTGTCAAAGCCAAGGATAAGACAGAGACAGATCTATGAAAGTAACAAAATTGCTCTAACCTATACCAGAAGACATAGTGCACTGCAAACACTAGGTCTTGCCAGCAAAGGCATTGAAGCCTACTAACAGAAAGAAAATCTATGAAATTCCGGCTTTAATCTGAGAAGAGGGATAAAAGAAAGAAAAGTATGAAAATGTTGTCGATAGTGATGTTTTGAGGAATATTTACGTACAATTAAAGTAAAAATGTAGCATACACTTGGCTGTATAGTCGAGAATTTTTAAAATCGCTGGCCTGGAAATGATCTGAACAGATCTTATAATTCTTATATAAGCGTAACGTCCCTTCTTTCTTGAACTCTTTATCCAAATCACTTCTGTGACATTTCAAAACCCACAGATCACACCTACAACAACACATCGGTATTGAAGGTTAACTGCTGCACTACACAATAAAATATGCATATTATATTTTAAGCCAGTTAAAATATGGGTCGAGCAGGTCAGAAGAATATGAAGTACTATAAAAATATCTTTATCACTGGAATAATATACACAATATTACATTTTCTTGTCACGAGGGTAGCAAAAGAAAGACCGCGCATTCTTCTCATTTCATAGTTACTGCAGCCAAATACAGCACATACCTTTCCCCTCATGTTGAGAGGAGATATCAAGGAATGATACACGCTACTATGTAATTATGTCAACTCACTGAAAACGCATAAATAACACCAAAAGTTTCACACACAAATACACGTGCTCTTATGACAGAATCAGTAGTTCTCAGGTCTACCCGCTAGAGAGAGCTCTAATAGCTGTCCCTCGATATCTCGCTGAGTGTCGCGTATTGTCTCTGCTGTATTTGATCACACTAACCACTACACCACAAAGACGGTCACTATTATTATTATTATTATTATTATTATTATTATTATTATTATTATTATTATTATTATTAATCGTTGTAGTCTTTTGCAGACATTACGGTAATGTGTACTCCATTGCAGATAACGCGCTTGCGCTGTTTCCACCCAGCCGTCCTGTCTCAATTTTCTCGTCCCGACCAAGAAGATCCCCGTTTCCGGATAAAGATTCACATTCCAGGTTTGAAGATTCTTGTGTCCCTCTTCACCCGTCTCTCCGTACTTCCCTTCTTCCCGCTTGGAAATGCGATACGGTGTTTCCAACTGGTTGCATTTCAACAAGTCTTCATCTCCCGCCTGGCGAAACAAACGTACCGTAGTCGAAAATTGCTTGTCAGCGTTTGACGTTGGAAAATTGTAATTTTAGGAACCAAGATAAAACAGTGGGGAAATTAATGAAATAGTTCTCGTGTGAGAGAGGCTGGGGTTGTTCGCGCCTGGGTGCTTCGCCGACATTCAAAGTCTTCAGATGGAGGTAAAGATTTTATTGTCTCTATTGTGTTACAAGGTACGCACAATGGCGTGTTACCTTTACATTTCCACAAAGTTTTATAACAAGCAACGTACAGAATTTTTATTAAAATATATAATTATTGATACAGTAACGTTCAGAATTACGTTCCTTCATCTCAAGAGTTATCTTAGACTGCAGGCCGGGGTTTCTAACAGGACGAACATTTTAACATTGTAATAATAATAATTATTATAAGATGTCCGACTCTTTGGCTGAATGATCAGCGCACTGGCCTTCGGTTCAGAGGGTCCCGGTTTCGATTCCCGGCCAGGTCGGGGATTTTAATCGGCTCTGATTAATTCTTCTGACTCGGGAACTGGGTGTATATGTCCGTACCCAACACTCTCCTCGACATATTCATACAACACACTACAGTACCAACCACCACAACAACACGCAATAGTGATTACATCCCTCCATATAGCGTTGGCGTCAGGAAGGACATCCGACCGTAAAACAGGGTCAAATCCACATGTGCGATGCAGTTCGCACCCGCGACCCCACAGGTGTGGGAAAAAGCGTTAGCAAAAGAATAATAATAATTATTATTAATATTATAAGATTAAGAATATTCTAGATACTGAAAATTTCTAGAGAAGGTCTCCAACTACCTGCCACTGGTGAATGAAATAAGTGACATTTGGCATGAGGAGAGATTGGTTGTTTGTTGTTGTTCCAATAGTGACGGGAACCCGAGGTCAAGTACTCCAGAAGCAGCACGATACAATTCGCTTGCTAAATGTCAAAAACGTCGGCCTATTCACTGAACTGCAGAAGATAGTGTTCTCAGATACCTGCAGCACTGTTAGGTACATGGTGAGTAAGGATTCGGATTCATAACTGAAGAACATCGGAAGGTCAATATTGCTTCACTTGGCTTGAGTAGGAATCCCGTCTGATTGTAACTGAACACCGGGAAACCCCGAGAATGGATAATAATAATAATAATAATAATAATAATAATAATAATAATAATAATAATAAAGCCCGCCTTTGTGGTGTAATGGTTAGCGTAATTAGCTGCCATCCCCGGAGGATCGGGTTCGATTCCCGGATTTGTCACGAAATTTGAAAAGTAGTACGAGGGCTGGAACGGGGTTCACTCAGTCTTGGGAGGTCAACTGAGTAGTAGGCAGTTCGATTCCCTCCTCAGCCATCCTCGAAGTGGTTTCCCTCTTCTCCTCGAGGCAAATGCCGGAATGGTACCAACATAAGGCCACGGCCGCTTCCTTCCCTCTCCCTTATGTCTTCCAATCTTCCCATCCTCCCAAAAGGCCCCCTGTTGAGCATAGCAGGTAATGCTGCCTGAGAGAGGTGGCCTACTGGTTCTCCTTTTCAGTAGTATTCCCCCGACCCAAAGATTGTCGCTCCAGTACACTGTCCTTGAGGTGGTAGAAATTTGATTCCCCGCTATCCGAGATAAAAACCAACAAAAGGGAGTAAAAGGTTTAATAAATAAATTAATAATAATAATAATAATAATAATAATAATAATAATAATAATAATAATAATAATAATAATAATAATAATAATAATAATAATTGTACCGAGAGGTACACCTCAATGCCACGCATTCAAAATTAGCGCCTAAATGAACTCCTCTATCGAACAAAGTGGAAATTAATTACAACAGGAACTTAGAAATTTAATCACAAGATGTCACCCCTAAAATATTGAGTAATTTTGTTATTGTGCAGTTTCCTAATCTGAGTGAATTTCTCCTTGTTTTGTTTGCCATTCATCAAGAAGTTTGGACATTCTTCCATGGATGACACTACCAAAAAACTATGATCGTGCACCCTGGTGCGAAGTGAAAGAAATAAAAATTTAAAGTTTGTATTTCTAGGTTTTTGTAACTGATTGATGTTTATATATTTTTGGGTTGGCAATTTTTCCTCTTTCCTTCCGCCAGTTTTAAATCTAGCCAATCCCTAATTTCCGTAATTAATTTTCAACCTATCACAGGCTCCTTGTTCGATTCTGAGTGTTACTTTGAATTCATCCAATAAAATTGAGAGGGTGTGGCTAGTTTAGTCTTGAATGATCTCGAACCTTCCCCGAGGGTTTATAAACTGCGGATTTTCTCTTTTCTTTGCCAATTGATCGACGTCTATCTGAGTGTGTTTGTTAAGCAGGAGGCGGGAGGTCTCTTCCGTCAGCAGCTAGAACATCTTCAAGGTAATGGCCACATAACTTTATTCTTTCTTGCTACCTCCGCAGTTTAATCCGAGGGAAAGGTCCGAATCTTTAACTATGTAACCTACTTTTCGAAAATGTAAATCATCTTCCGGCTAATGTAAAAAAATTCATAAAACCTTTAAAAGTAAATCGGAGATAGAGAGTGATGTACCCTCCCGAGCTCCCCTTCATCTTGGTTTGAGGTGACTTCGTTTTGTAACGGTTTTCTGCCTGCAATGTGTTAAAGTAATTTCTATTCGAGTCACCTCAGTAGTTTGGAAATAGCCCCTGTTTCATCGGCCTAGAGCCCCTTAGGTTTTTTTAGTGTTCATATCTAGGAGTGCAATTATACGCCTCCATTCATTTTGTGTTCGGGTCATTAACTTAACCTGTTATTCTTATTCCACGAAGGCCCAGTAGGTTGGGTATTTAATACCTCTGTAAAATAAGTTCAATTTGTAAATGGTGGTTTGAGAGAACCGAGATTGATGTAATGTTGCCTTGAGTAGGCAGTATGGGACCGAGAGCCTGTTAGCTCTTTTTCAAATTTTGTAATTGTAAAGAGTGCCTCTAGAAGGCTAGAAATTGTATTTTGGGAGCAGGTGCTCCATGAATTAGGGGAATTCTGCCCTTGAATAAATTTGTGCTCTTTGTAAATTTGAGCTGGCAGCTCAGAAATTGTGAAGCGATGGGCTTGAAGCCCAGGATGTGTAAAAATCACTAAAATTTGGATTTTTCTTTTCTTGTTTCTAGTTTCTCATTGTACCTGATATATTATTGTGTTCACTCAGTGAAAGATTGTTAAGTTTGAAGTTCTAACAGAAAAATATAACCTGTTACAATTTTAATTCAATTCTTGATACTGTAGATAGACTCATTCACCCCGGCTTCTTCTGTAACCTCTTTCTGCTCCACGGGTATCCCCGTAAATAATAATAATAATAATAATAATCCGACTCTTTGGCAGAATGCTGAGTATACTGGCCTTCGGTTCAGAGGAAATTGGGTATGTTCCCTGTCTGGGTCGGGGACTTTAACGGCGTATAATTAATTTTCCTGACACGAGTGTTTGTGATTGTGACAATACACTCCCCTCCATCCACATACAACACATCACACTACCACACTACCAGCGACCACATAAGAGTGAATACGTCCTTCCGCATTAAGTTGGCTTCGAGGAGGGCATCCGGCCGTTAAGGTAGGCCATTCCACAGTTTATTAACGTCCCCGTGTTTCAAGGTTGTCCTTGGATCATCCAACTCCTGACCTTAACCTCCTGAGATACATCCAAGGAGTCCACATTTCTCTATGCCCCAGGTAGGGGAGAAGATGTTTGACTGCCATCAGTCGTAAAGAGAAACGCCATAGGTGCCTCACTTAAGATCGTACTAAATAACGAGATCCATAAGCAGAAATATGGCGTTTTGGCAGAGATACTGTCTAACCCTTTCACACCAGAAACCTCACCACGGTCCTTTTCAGGACCATAGTTAACAGTCATTGTTACCTAAAGAGGTCACTATTTCACAAGCTGGTTCTTACAATAAAGTGACAGGAGCAGTTAGCAGTTCCGATTCCTATACCGTGTGTGCATCGACAGCAGAAAGAAAATGATCCTCAAGGCCATAAAAAATGGCGTATGGCTTTTAGTGCCGGGAGTGTCCGAGGACAAGTTCCACTCGCCAGATGCAGGTCTTTCGATTTGACGTCCGTAGGCAACCTGCGACTCGTGATGAGGATGAAATGATGATAAAGACGACACATACACCCAGCCCCCGTGCCAGAGAAAATAACCAATTATGGTTAAAATTCCCGACCCTGCCGGGAATCGAGCCCGGGACCCCTGTGACCAAAGGCCAGCACGCTAACCATTTAGCTATGGAGCCGGACCCTCAAGGCTATAAAAGAAGAGAAACACCACTCAAGGCATCGTGAGTCTATTATTAGGAGAACAGGGGTAAAGACGTTCATATAACAAATCTGAATGGGAACGATGCTGAAGTAAGGTCGAAGCAGTGGTAAACTCAGCTGAGATCCCGTGGGCGCCCAGCCATGTCCCACAAATTTCGAGCTCAAAGGCGGCCTGCATAATATTTGATTCGCTGTACTTGCCTAAGATATTATCGCCATCATCATAACAAAACACCGTTATGCCCGATCTGGGATCATTTCGAGCAGCTGTTTTCATTTGGTAAGCTCGTCGTATTGAATCCCCGTGTATCACAGTGTTGTTTTGAAATGGAGTGCATTGTTGTAACGGCTTATCCATCCATCCCCTCATATATAGACCTGTATGCATTTGCTGTTGACAACGTAAATAAAACAAATGGGGAAAGCTCGTTCGAGCGCTATGTCTAGAATATTATTTTAAATTCGCAATAAGTTTATCGCAAAATTGAATACGTGCAGCTCGCAAACAAACGCACTGAAGAGTTCAGTGAAAGGACAATTTTTACAAACATTGGCAGAACCATGGAATATTTCATTCAAGTTTCGTCTGCTATTAACCACTGCATTTTCACTAAATTTAGGTTTCTTGATTTTATGTACAAAAACTGCTCAGCTGAAGGTTGCCGCAATGGTCAAAGCATAACGAAATAATGACGTGTGTAATGTCTAAGCAAATAAATTGAACCTCGTAAAGCTAGCAAAGATATCGTTAACATTTCTGGAATGTCTAAGTTTAACTTTACAATGAATCGAGATCCCACTAGCCCCTATCATTAATCCTATCACTTTAATGTCCTTCAATCCAGATGCATCTTTATAATAAGGTATGGTTGGTTCATAGATCACTTTATTTTCTCTATCAACGTCTTCTGGCTGGTCTTCGGAGATTTCGAAATGATCTATGGGGTCTATTATACATTTTAAACCCTCTGATTCCCTGTAGACTATGATGTCAATTCCCCTACTGCTACCGTTACAGACAAGTCCGAATATTTCTTCAGTGACCCTATAGCTTTCTTCTCCGAGGTACTTTCTAATTAAGTTCCGAATCTTTTTTTTGCCTGGCGTTCTACAACATCTCTCCATGAGGGTAAGATCCCAAAACGTGAGGGTTTCTATCTCTCTTCAGCAATGCCGACAGTATAAATCTCCATTATATAGACTCTTTTTAAAAGTAGGGAAGATCACAATATGAAGATGAAGTTAGAATTCAAGAGGACAAATTGGAGTAAATATTCGTGTATAGGAAGGGGAGTTAGGGACTTGAATACCTTACCAAGGGAGATATTCAAAATTATATCCAATTTCTTTGAAATCGTTTAAGAAAAGGCTAGGAAAACAATAGATGGGAGATCTGCCACCTGGGCGCTGCCCTAAATGCGGATCGTTTTTTTTTCTTTACGTCGCGCCGACACAGATAGGTCTTGTGGCGAAGATGGGAGAGGAAAGGCCTAGTAATGGGAAGGAAGCGGCCGTGGCCTTCATTAAGGTACAGCCCCAGCATTTACCTGGTGTGAAAATGGGAAACCACGGAAAACCATCTTCAGGGCTGCCGACAGGGGGGTTCGAACCCACTATCTCCCGGATGCGAGCTCACAGCTGCGCGCTCCTAACCGCACGGAAATGCAGATCAGTAGTGATTGACTGAAAGTGAAAGATTGTTCACTTCGGTAACACATCATCGT
Organism: Anabrus simplex; assembly: GCF_040414725.1. Classification (NCBI taxonomy): domain Eukaryota; kingdom Metazoa; phylum Arthropoda; class Insecta; order Orthoptera; family Tettigoniidae; genus Anabrus; species Anabrus simplex. The sequence goes on along the minus strand of NC_090265.1, from coordinate 1,211,167,743 downwards.
CCATTCGTCTCACATGATCCAACCACACGCGGTACCATTCATCAAATTAATTTCTAATAGCCTTTATCTTTTCATTGCAAGTATTCTCCAGTATTCTACGCAAGGATGATCATAACTCCGGATATACGAGATGCCCACTCCTATTCCATATTAGCAATCACTCCCTTCCATGGGTCTTTTAGAAAATCCACTTAGTTCCCCCATCGTTGTTCTAATCAGCGGATGAACAAATACCTCACTAAATCGCCTATGGCTTTTCCTTGTTGGGTGCAGTATTTTTGTATTTGTCTTTCGGCAAATGCCAGTGTAAAATATAGCTTTCACTGAGACCTCAGCTCATCCATGGCTGTGACAGTGTGGAAGCTGTTAGATATGGATGGTGCTGAATAATGACATTCGGAACACGACTAGTGCGTCCAGATGTTATGAAAGACGCTACTCATAGGACTGGTCATGTTGCATAGCGGTTTCTGGCTCACTACATCACTCATAGTCATGCCTTGTACTCTTCATTATGTCGCCACCATCGGTCTTGTGGTGCTATTTGAGTATCCAACCAGGTTGATGGCTTAACAAACAAACAAACAAACAAACAAACAAACAAACAAACAAACAAACAAACAACAGTAAAAACGACTTTTCAGTTTTCATTGGGGAGATCATAATATTAAACCCAATGAATTCACTTGTTAGGTTAGCAAGAAAAGAAAATTTGAATTAAGCTCTCAGTCATCCGCATTTAGGAATGTTGGCCAGGTGGCAGATTTTCTATCAGTTGGTTACCTAAACTTAAATATGTTCAAACAAATTGGAAATTCATCCCTTGATAAATTATTCCAATCTCTCACTCCTCCTCCTATAAATTGCCCAAATTGTTTGTCTTCTACAAATCCAATTTTAAAAGCTCCACTCAAACTCTTTCGTCTACTAATGTCATCTAACGTCACCTCAGAACCGACAGCTCGGAATATGTAACTTAGACGAGCAGCTCGTCTCCTTATTCCAAAGTCCTCCCAATCCAAAGTTTGCAACGTTTTATAACACTACTCTTTTGTCGGAAATCTCCAAGAGCAAATCGTGCTTCTTTCATTTAGATCTTCTCTAGTTCACGTATCAAGTAGTCATGGTGTTGGTCCCATACACTACAACCGTACTCTAATTGGAGTCTTACTAGAGACATATGCCCTCTCCTTTACATCCTTACTACAACCTCTAAATACCCTCATAAAAATGTGAAGAGAATTGCATCCTTTCTTTACAACCTCCTTTCATTAACACCTGGCTACTTACAGTATTCCCCAAGAGGTAAAATCACCCCGTCAACACAGTAATTAAAACTGAGAAGACTTTTCCCCTTCGTGAAACTTACAACCTGACTTTTCATTCCATTTACCATCATACCATTGCCATCCATGGGGTCATGGCCGAAGGTTTTGGTGTTTAATACGTACCGCGTACGTAATTGTTGAGCAGTCGAAGTTGTTCTCCACTGCGCTGTTACGCTAGTATACTGATTTTGACGTGGCGTTGTCACCCTCGGTCTGACTGTCACATCGTTGGTCTCGGGATACATTTTCCACTTGTTTGACACTGCGCTTTGTGTAGCCATTACAATGCGGTATTTTTGTAAGTTTCTTTATATCACACCGGCACGGATCGAACTTATGGCTACGATGGGATAGGAAAGGGCTAGGAATGGGAAGGAATCGGCCGTGGCCTTAATGAAAGTACAGCCCCAGCATTTGCGTCGTGTGAAAATGAGGATCGTCGCCATAAGACCTACCTGTGTCGGTGCGACGCAAAGAAAAATAGCAAAATAATAAATAAATAAGGACACCAAGGAAAACCCTTTTCAGGGCTGCCGACAGTGGGGTTAGAACCCACCATCTCCAGAATTCAAGCTGACATCTGCACGCTCCTAACCGCACGGCCAACTCGCTCGGTTATAATGCGTGATACTGCTGTCTGTATATGTCCACTCTGAATCAATGCCATAATTCTGACTCGGTCATACTGGGAAATACTCAGTGCACATGAAACGTAAACACTAGCTAAAGCTTATACTTCACTGTATACACTACTATCAGTCTTCACCTGAAATGACATGAATAGCTGAACACACCGTAGGCAGTGACAATATTTTTGCTGTATTATACAAGCTATTGAATTACTTGTATCATTACCACATGGAAGAGGACTACACTCGCCCTACCATATAACGTGCCTAATTCCACACTATTACAAACATTTTATGGTGTATTATAATTCATCTATCACCGGACGAGCTGGCCATGCGGTTAGGAGCGCTCAGCTGTGAGCTTGCATCCGGCAGATAGTGGGTTCGAATCCCACTGTCGTCAGCCCTGAAGATGGTTTTCCGTGGTTTCCCATTTTAACACCAGGCAAATGCTGGGGCTGTACCTTAATTAAGGCCACAGCCGCTTCCTTCCAACTCCCAGCCCACTCCTATCCCATCGTCGCCATAAGACCTATCTGTGTCGGTGCGACGTAAAGCCACTAACAAAATTCATACATCTCAGGGGCTGGGTATTTGTGTTCACCTTAATACAGTCTTCATCTCCTGTACATACAACAAGTCGCATTACAAAACATCACAAAAACATGTAGTGGTCATTACATCTTTCAACATAGAGTGGGTGTCAGGAAAAGCACTGAAAAGAAACCCCATATACCTGGATGTGAAATTCCACGCGTTGAATGACGAATTATATTAGAATTCGCCAGGAGATTCTCTAGGATAACGACTTTTAGGATAGTGTCTATCAACAGTAGGAGTTGAAAAACAGAACTCGAACAGCAATGTTTCCGAGGTCTGTCATGGAACTTCATTAAATGCCTTCAGCTATAATATTTTGTCTGTACTTTATCACCTCTAACATTCTGTCGTACAGTAAAGAAACATGAATTTTAATTTGTTCTTCTCCTTCCAGTGAAGAGGTTCTCTTTTCTGTGCACTCAGATTAAAGAATCCGTTCCTTCAGTCCGTAGATTAATTAATATTTCCGTCTGTTCTTAAAGGAATGTCTACATCAACATCTACTTCTCACTCTATCCTTTATTTCAATTTAATGAATAAGCTTACTTGGGGTAAGCGAGATGAAATACACCCCGAAGTGAAAATTCTTCGCGTATCTCATACGGAACATCTTGAGTGAAATCAGGAAGGGCGATCTTAGAAAAATAAAGTGGCCATGTTGACTACTGTTGTAAAAAGAAGTACAGGTGGACAACCACCCTCCATTAACACTAGCTAGGAGGGAGGTGAAAGGAATCCGACACTTGGAAAAATGAAGGCATCGGCCAAAGAAAGAGAAGGGCCACGAAGGGCGTGAAAATGAGACTCCTTTAGTCTCGAAAACCTAATTCCATTGAGGTCGGAAAAGAACAAAAACAGGGGGGTTAGAAAAATTAAGTTATTGCAGATATTCATTTCTATTCAGTTTCTACTTCTTCTTCTTCTTCTTCTTGAGGCGCCTTCTCCTAGCGGAGGTTGGCGGTCCACATAGCCAGCTCTGGACGTGATGTTGCAGCTTGGAAAGCATCTTCTGAAGTGCAGTTGTGCCATCTTCGGATGTCCTTCAACCATGAATTCTTCCTTCTGCCAACAGAACTTTTCCCCTGTATTTTACCTTCAATGATGAGTTGTAATAGCTGGTACTTCTCGCCTCTCATAATGTGACCTAGATATTGGGTTTTTCTTTCTTTAACAGTAAGTAATAGTTCTTTTTGTTTCTTCATGCGATGAAGGACTTCGTCATTTGAAATTTTCAGCACCCACGGTATTCGGAGTAGGCGGCGATATAGAGACATTTCAAAAGCATCAATTCTTTTTTCTAGATTTTGGTCAAGGGTCCAGCTTTCACATCCAAAGAGAAAAATGGAGAATACATAGCACCGAATCATTCGCATTCTTAATTGTACACAGGTCCGATTTTGTAAATAGCTGTTTCATGCTAAAAATTGCCTTCTGGCCTATTCTATTCTAGATTTTATCTCCCTCTTGGATTCACATTCCTCATCTAGCACAGTACCCAAGTATTTGAAGGAGGATACTTGTTCAATCTTACTGCCGTTTATTGACAGGGTTGCTGGAATTTTTCTTTTAGAGAAGACTACAACTTTGGTCTTGGAAGCGTTGACAAACAGGCCAAACTCTTCACTGCGCTGGACTAATTTGTCTGTCATGCGTTGGAGCACAGGTAATTCATTTGCTATGACAACAGTATCATCTGCGTACCTGATATTGTTAATTGCCTGCCCATTTATAACTATCCCGCTGTTTTCCTCCAACAATACCTCCTTAAATATTGCCTCAGAATAAATGTTGAATAAGAGAGGTGACAGCACACAACCCTGACGAACACCTTTTCTGATTGTAGACGCTTCTGATGTTCTTTGGTCGATTTTGACATCTGCGGTTTGATTCCAGTACAGTGCGCTGATTATGCGTAAATCGCATTGGCCAATACTAGTCGATCTTAATATTTCTATCATCTTTTCATGTTTCACAGAGTCGAAGGCTTTTTTGTAGTCAATAAAACAAGTATATACATCGACATTCATGTCCCTGCACCTCTGTACTAATACATTTAAAGAGAAGAGTGCTTCACGTGTGCCGACCCCATTTCGGAAGCCAAACTGGGTCTGATCCATATAAGATTGACATTTCTTGTAAATCCGGGTGTGTATGATTCGCAGAAATATTTTGAGGACATGGGACATCAAACTAATCATACGGTAATCATCACACTGGGAAGAGTTCTGCTTCTTCGGTATTGGTATGAAAGTTGATCTCAGCCAGTCAGAAGGTATCTTTCCTGATGTATAGATGATGTTGAACAACGATGTTAGTAGACTGAAGCCGGTTGAGTCCTGTTCAGCTATAACTTTAACAACTTCGGCGTAAATTCTGTCTGAACCAGTGGCTTTACCATTCTTCTGAAGTTTAATGGCATTCAATACTTCACTCTTTGTTATTTCAGGACTGGCTTCATTGATTCTTTCGTCAGCTGGTGGAGGATCATCTCTGTCATCATTGAAGAGATATTCGACGTATTCCTTCCATCTTTTAAGTTTTTCTTCAACTCCTAAAATAATCTCATTGTTTGTGTTCCTTAATATTTGTCCGCATCGCTTCTTTTGTAGACCACTCAGCTCTTTCACCTTTTTATATAGGTTAAAGTGATCATGCTTCTCCTGAAGTTCCTCGATTTCCTTGCATTTGTCAAACATCCAGGATTCCTTTGCTCCTCTGCATTTTCTACGTATCTCTTTGTGTAGATGTTTGTGTTTAACGGGGTCTTTACCTTTATATTTCCCCCTTTCATTCATAAGCTCCAGGATTTCATCAGTCATCCAGTTTTGCTTTTTGCTGCTGTTGACGTATCCTATGTTATTTTCCTGGACTTGAGTTATGCTATCTCTTATAGAGTTCCATGTGGATTCTACTTCTATATGTTGAGACTCTTTTATTGCTTCCATCTTTTCTTCCAGAGCAGCACCAACACTAGTTCTGACATCAGAACTGGCCAATTTTCTGATGTCTATGTGTCTTGATGTTTTAGCACACCTTGTAGCGTTTCTAAAGCGTTGCATTTTAAAGTCCATTACTACTGGGTTGTGGTCACTGTTAATGTCGGCACCAGGATAGGTTTTTACTGATTTCACGAATTTCTTCAGCTCTTGTTTCTCTAAAATAAAATCGATCTGATTTCTGACAGTCTTTTCTTCATTATCTGCAGGTGAAGTCCATGTGTATAACCTCCTAGGGTGAAGTTTGAAAAAGGTATTAGAAAAGAAAACTTCATGTTCTGTGCAAAACTGCACAAATCTGTCTCCCCTTGTGTTTCGTTCACCAAGACCATAGCTCCTTACAATATCACCTTCAGCACCGAGGCCAATCTTTGAGTTGAAATCACCCATGACCAATGTTATCTCTCCTTTCTTTGTAAGTTTCAGTGCTTCATTCAATGTATCATAGAATGATTCTATCTCTTCGTCATCTTTGTCAGAAGTTGGTGCATGAACCTGGATGATATTCATAGGTCGGTGTGTCGTTTGCAACCTTAGTAACAATACTCTCTCACTAATTGGAACGAAATCTAAAACTAATTTTGCAATCATTGATGACAGAATAACGCCAACTCCATACCTGTGGTTAATATCATCTCCCCATGAAAAGTACAAGGATCCTTCCTTCATAATCTGAATCCCTGATCCAGGCCATCTTACTTCACTTAACCCAAGAATGTCAATTTTCAGCCTGCATCTTTCTGCTTCCACGTTTGCAAGCTTCCCGGTCATATATAAGCTGCGTACATTCCATGTGGCAATTCGAACTTTGTTGTCATACACTTTGATCTTACTAATCATAGCAGCGTTCAAAACATTCCCCCCTGGAGATCCGAATGGGGGAATAGAAACGCCGGCTAATAGTTTTACATTTGACAGAGCCATGCCATATGAACTCAAAGGGATATCCTTAAGGATCTTTAATGCAGTGGTTTCCCGTTGCCTTCTGCATCCTAATGCCGTTGACCAGTTGTAGGTTCATCCGCCTTTTGGGACCATTTCCTGTCCCAAGGACAATAGAGTGCCCTAGCCTCTACCCGCTCATCCACCCTCGAGGAGACTGTTGGCACTTGGTAGAGGGTATATTCTTATACCGGAAGATACTCGGTCGTTTTCACACTACCCTATACAATTTCCTTCTCGTTCTCTTGCGGCTGTTATCATTTAGGTACCACAAGCTCAACTTTCTTAGTTAATTTCCTAATTTAATTATTCTTGCTAATACTGAACAGAGGAACTTCGTTAGTTTCTACAGCCAACCTTTTTACAGGAAACTTATGAACAAAATATTTACCGAGCTCCATAGCTGCAGTCGCTTAAGTGCGGCCAGTATCCAGTATTCGGGAGATAGTAGGTTCGAACCCCAATGTCGGCAGCCCTGAAGATGGTTTTCCGTGTTTTCCCATTTTCACACCAGGCAAATGCTGGGGCTGTACCCTAATTAAGGCCACGGCCGCTTCCTTCCCACTCTTAGACCTTTTCCTGTCCCATTATCGCCATAAATCAATTAGGAAAAACTATTAAAGGCAGGACCGTCAATGTTTACAACTACAATTATAATACTACATAGAGTACTATACATTATTAGCATGTAATGAACACACATTTATTAAATTTTACCGATTTTACATATTCAAAGTCACTGGAGTTCCCTCTTCAATAGGAGACGGACATCGTTTGCAAACCTTTGGGTGTCTTTCGGTATTTGTATGAAAGTGAATTTATAGTTTGAGTTTGGTAAATTCTCTCCTGAACTGTAAGTGAACCCTACAGAAAAGACAATCTGCCCATTTGTTCCGGACACGCACTATGTTCCTACTCGCTTGTTGAATAGCTACATACTTTCAGAGTTCAGTCTGCCAGCCTCTGTGAATTTAGTATACGCCTCTACAATACTCTATTTGTTACTATGTGGCCTCATTTAGTTCCGTACGTACGAACATAAAATTTCGTTCAATTTTCTGTAACTAAAGAGAACTGAAACGTTGGCAATGGATGTTACGAACAACACACACGAACGATAAATGTAACGAAATTTTCTGATTGCTGTTACAATCAAGAAACAATTTCCTTGCATAATCTTCATACTGAAACTTCTAAACATCTATTTGTATTTTTGGGAAGAGCCAATTACATTCTTTGAATGGTTTACCCGATTTGACATAAAATATCCCACATGGTCACTATAGTCATCTTCATTATTATCTTCCTTGTGGCTAAGGTAATATCCGTAATTCCAATAGGAAAGTTCTTTCTGTACATTTATCAGAATTTAAAAAGAATGTTACTTCTGTGTCAGTCGTATCCACAGTAACAAGGATATGCACTTTTAAATTTTCCGTCATTTCTGTCTATCTGTCTGTACGGGATTCACGAGAAAATGGTTGAAGAGAATTTAATTAAATTTGGTGTATAAACTTGGAGTCCGTCTCTGTGGTGTAGTGGTAAGTGTGATTAGCTGCCACACCCGGAAATTTGAAAAGTGGTACGAGGGCTGGAACGGGGTTCACTGAGCCTTGGGAGGTCAATTGAGTAGAGATGGGTTCGATTCCCACCTCAGCCATCCTGGAAGTGGTTTTCCGTGGTTTACCACTTTTCCTCCAGGCAAATGCCGGGATGGTACCTAACTTACGGCCACGGTCGCTTTATTCCCTCTTCCTTGTCTATTCCTTCCAATCTTCCCATTCCGCACCAAGGCCCCTGTTCAGCATAGCAGGTGAGGCCGCCTCGGCGAGGTACTGGCCTTCCTCCCAGTTGTATCCCCCGACCCAATGTCTCACGCTTCAGGACACTGCCCCTGAGGCGGTAGATGTGGGATCCCTCGCTGAGTCCGAAGGGAAAGCAACCCTTGAGGGTAAGGAGATTAAGATAGAACGATGTACACTCGGAAAAGGACGCACTACATTTATTTAATTTCGCTAAATGAATTGTTAGTTTAGGGGAAGTTCTTAAATTTCATTCTCAAATATTTATGCGTTTCTGTGGTCCTATCGATGAATACCACATAACTTAAGTGATATAGAATTAAATTTACGATCACGTAAGTCTTATACATTTTTACTGTACCGGCTATGATAACAGAGATAGGTCCTATTCATAAATTTCAATGTTTGTTGCTAAGTCCATATCAACTCTGAGCATTACTAATATGAATATACTGTTTGATTGTGTTAACTAGCGATGGTTTTCGTCGTGATTGTCTTAAGGTGTAAAATCACATGGTCATATTACGTCCGTAGCGACAACGAAAATTGTTAAGATGATTGTTTTAAGAAATTAGAAAAAACATAAAAGAACGACCGCTTGAAGAATAAACCGAGAGGGAGTCATGAAAGGAGGAACCTTTACACTAGATGTTCTACATAAATTCCATGAATTGGAAGAAAATAAATGTGAAGGCCTACAACATCGAAAGCTCATAAAACTGATCAAGAATAAAGTTAACTGGCCATTGTTGTGATTTGGCTGCCACTCATCTCCGAAAGATAGGATTACTTCTGCGTTCCGAGTAAAACAGCCTGCTTGAGTATTGGCCGAAAGTACCTGAGGAGTTATATAACTTTGCACATGATATATGATTGCCCCGTCAACGACGGGTATTACAGCTAGTCATGTAATATACCTATCTCTACCTCCAGTAATTCCTAACTGTAAACTTGTTGGTAATAACCTGATATGCCAAAATTCACGGGAAAGCAGTACGTGGCATTACCATGACGTCTTGGAAGTGCCTAGATCTGTATCTGGTGTGATCTAACCTATCGAACGTTCGCAGCTCTCGGCCATAGCGAGGGCGCAACCCTCTTGGTGGCCCGCCTCAACCCCTGAGGGTGGGGAATGAAAACGAAAAGAAACCCCTCGAGAGTGAGTGTAAAACCCCTCCTATGCTGGTCATGGCAAGGTTACGGGAATTATCTTATTTCGAACGGGCCAAGATAATGAGGGCCAGATGGATAGAACATTCCACTGTCGAAGTTGTACGGATATTTTACATTCCTCAAGCGACGGTTTATTGGGAATACCTCATGCAAGGCACACCCACAGTGAACAGTGCAGTGATCGACCACAGGTACTTAATGATCACAATTAGCGGCGTATGACTAGAATTGCCCGTGGTAACAACCAAGCCACACTGGCTCAAATCACATCCACATTCAAATCAGAAGGTTCTAGAATCACATCTAGCAGGTCAGTACCGCAGTGGGATATGGAAGTAGAAGGCCTGCCAGTGTGCCTTTGTTAACACCACGACATCAGGCACAACCTCTCACTTGGGCACGTGACGCTGCTAATTGGACCCTGACGATATGTAGCTTGGACTGATTAGTCACTTTTAGATTTATTTCGAGCTGATTGTAGTGTTTGGATACGGCTCATGCCCCATGAAGCCATAGACACCAAGGCACCATACAAGCTGGTAGCTCCATAACGTTTTGTTCACGTGGCATGATCTTGATCCGTTGATTCATATGAACAACTTGTTGACAAGTGACTGCTAACGCTGAACTGCTTGGTGATCACTTGATGCCCTTCATGGACTACAAGGATGAGATATTCCCGCAGGATAATGCACTATGCCATCGGGACCAAGTTGTCCAGAATTGATTCGACGAGCATTGTAGAGTGTTTCAACGACTACTTTAACCACCTCGTTTGCCTGATATGAATCCTGCCGAGCATTTATGGGGCGTGGTGGAGAGACCCATTCGCACCAAGGACACTGCAGCAACTAATGGTAGGAACCTGTGAGTAGCTGTTCAAATGGCATGGGTAAGAAACTCTCCACAAATATCTCTTCTACTTGTCGAATCGATCCCACAATGAATTGCTGCACATGGTCGAGATAGAGGAGGCCCTACACTATACTATACCCTTATCTCATCACTTCCGTTATGTCAGTGTAATATCGAAACTTCGAGCTAAGGTTGTCATCTGATGTCGAATTTCAGTTGATTGTATTCTCACCCTGCTGGTGGTATATAGGATGCAAAGCAAAGCAAAGTCACCTCCGTACAGGCCTTGGAGGCCCTTGGAGGAGTGGAAGGTAAAGGCTTCCACCATTGTTAACCTCGGCACGTAATGGGGTAGATTGGTTAGCTCTACGCCCGGCCGCCTTTGCCCCCAGGAATTAACCTGGTACTCATTTTTGGTGTAGGCTGAGAGAACCTCAGGGCCATATGCACCTCCGGAATTGGAAATCTCATTTATTAAATTTTACGACTTACTGACGGGGATCCGAACCCACGTCCTTCCGGGCGAACCGAGCACGCCTTTACCGCCTCGGCCAGGCAGCCCCTTATATAGGATGCGGGGCAATGAATTAAAGATATTTGAATTGGATCAGCTTGCCTCACAGAAGTAATTTATCGAAAATATATCAGCGTGTGTCCTAGAACAGGATGTATAATTTCCTAAGAGTTGTCTCTTGTTAAATGATCTTTTGCTTTTATATTAACTCCCACCAAAGTAAATTTGATACCTCAACTGTCATGCTGACTAACTGAAATTCGATGCCTATAATAGAGATCCATCATCATAGTTCTCCTGGAAGAATTCATTCATACAATTCGTATTCATACAGTATTATACCAAGTACTAAAATAATCTGAAAAATGAACTCGTGATATAGGAGAAATACGAGTGTCATTACCCATGCTCAGTGATTACTGTCAGGTACTTGAAAAATATGAAGGTTTATTTGCAGTGTAAATATACGAGAACCTGAAAGTCTTCTCTTCTGATAAGATGAGACATGCTCACGGCTGTCAAGTGGAGCTCACAGAAAATAAAGAAACCGTTTTTATATTAATTCTAGCCCTGAAGGCAAGATAAGTTTCTACTTTAAAATGAAGTGTCTTACCTTCACATATACATTGGCCCCGTACTTCGTGTTCTATCTCCACTGCTTCAAACAAAGCATATACAGGTGAAGAAAGAAGCGGGATAACAATTTAAAGAAAGAGATGTAGAATTCAAAGTAACTGCAAAATTATAGTTCTGTCTTATTGTCGATATCGTGATCATAGTCACAAGTCCTCTTATTTTATGTGGAATCCTAACTAAAGTGAGATAATTATTCATTTAAAAGTATCCCATTGGCCATGTTCTATAGAACAGATTTATTTATTTATTTATTTATTTATTTATTTATTTATTTATTTATTTATTTATTTATTTATTTATTTATTTATTTATTTATTTATTTTGTCTACAGCAGAGCAAGACACAAATTATTGTAGACTTTATAAAGAAATTATTAACCAATACACAACAAGAAGCAGGTTCGATCCTGGTTCAGTCAGGTTGTAATTGAAGGTGCTCAAATACGTCAGCCTCGTGTCGGTAGACTTATTAGCATGTAAAAGAACTCCGGCGTTTCCACATTCTGGCACCTCAGCGTCTCCGAAAACCGTAAAAACTAGTTAGTGGGACGTAAAGCAAAAAACATTATCAACACAACAAGAAATACAAACATTAATGTAAATATGCTGCATTAAATGCAGGATACCCAATATACATTACAATACAGTACAATAGCAAACACTCGAAAACGAGTAGGCTGGTCTTCCAGTCAGAACTCTTCTTTATCTGTGAGTCCGTAGGCGACTAAACAGCCCAATTCGGGAGACACAGAATTTTCCACAGAAATGGCAGATAGTCCCAGGTGGAGCAGCCATTGTTGTCTTTCGTTTTTATTCCTACCTTAGCTGCCTCTTTTCGTTCGCTATTCGCCTACGGTTATCTTCAAAAAGTAGTGCCGCGATGAATCAAAGAACTCCAAGATGAACGATTGAAGGCTAATGTCTCTCAGTTGTTAACACCAGTGTGGCACATCTTCATGTTAGCCTTAAGTGCATCCGTAAATCGCATCCTCTAACCTACCAAGCAACGTTTACCCACTGTTAATTCAGAGGAAAACACTTGCCTGGGAATGCGATTGTCGGGGATGCGTATTAAATACCCTGTCCTTCGTAGCTGACGTCTTCAAACCATGGCTTCTATACTGGTGGTCTGTGCCTCTTCAAGTACGCTGGCATTTGTCCGTCTATTTTGCCAGTTATATGCGAAATTCTCCTTAAACATCGCTGGTGATATTGTTCAAACTTGTTAATGTGCCGCCTGTTGTATAATGTCCAGGTTTCAGATCCATATAATAAGCTGGGAACTACAACTGAATTGTATACGAGAATCTTTGTTACAACATTGACATCATGATTGTCAAATACTCGAGATCGTAGTTTGGCAAAGTTTACTCCAGCACGGTTGATTCTAAATTGGATTTACGAATCTATATTTGCGCTTGATTAGAGGATGCTGCCAAGGTAAGGAAAAGAGTTTACTACTTGAAGGCTCACTCCGTCGATGGAGACATTGATCTGTCTATGTCTTTCTCCAGGGGCTGGTAGATAGAGAATCTGTATCTTACTGGTATTCAGTTTGAGATCAATCTTTTTGTATGCAGTTGAAAAGGCATTCAGGATTAACACTAGTTCTTCTTCAGATTTAGTTACAACTGCATTACATTAATAAACAGGAACAGAGAAAATAAATGAAATGTTAGAGGGCATTCGACCAGTGCAGGTTGTTGTAAATAAAAAATGCGTGTGAATAAATTAATTCCATCCCCTGGTCTAGGGAGTTTGGATAGCCAAAGTAGGGGACTGCCTGTAGGGGTGAAGTACAGTGGGGTCATCAAGGGCCCTAGGACCGCTACGGTAGCTGTGAAGGCCCTTCAGGAACTCTGAAAAGTGGTGGCAAAATGGGCTCTGATTAAGACGCAGCAGGTCGTTATGCTACTTAGTCTCCAGAATGGGTAACAAAAAGTAAATAAATGCAATGTAAATTTTAATCTTATACCAGTTGTATAGTATCATTTGAAGTAATTCCACATACTGTATTATATTCCACATACTGTATTATATTATAAGTAGAATTTTGTAAACAATATAAATTTATTAAGGATGAGCTGTGTGTTTAATAGAAAAAATTGTTAGCGTAAATGGTATAATATTGTATTATAGGAAAATTTTCTTCTCGTTAATTTAATATTTAGTGCTTGACAATAATGTATTTTAGTGTACCATTTGCCACCGAGGTAGACACCTCATTTGCAAATAAAGAGATTTTGATTTGATTTGATTTGATTTGATTTGATTTGATTTGATTTGATTTGATTTGATTTGATTTGATTTGATTTGATTTGATTTGATTTGATTTGATTTGATTTGATTTGATTTGATTTGATTTGATTTGATTTGATTTGATTTGATTTGATTTGATTTGATTTGATTTGATTTGATTTGATTTGATTTGATTTGATTTGATTTGATTTGATTTGATTTGATTTGATTTGATTTGATTTGATTTGATTTGATTTGATTTGATTTGATTTGATTTGATTTGATTTGATTTGATTTGATTTGATTTGATTTGATTTGATTTGATTTGATTTGATTTGATTTGATTTGATTTGATTTGATTTGATTTGATTTGATTTGATTTGATTTGATTTGATTTGATTTGATTTGATTTGATTTGATTTGATTTGATTTGATTTGATTTGATTTGATTTGATTTGATTTGATTTGATTTGATTTGATTTGATTTGATTTGATTTGATTTGATTTGATTTGATTTGATTTGATTTGATTTGATTTGATTTGATTTGATTTGATTTGATTTGATTTGATTTGATTTGATTTGATTTGATTTGATTTGATTTGATTTGATTTGATTTGATTTGATTTGATTTGATTTGATTTGATTTGATTTGATTTGATTTGATTTGATTTGATTTGATTTGATTTGATTTGATTTGATTTGATTTGATTTGATTTGATTTGATTTGATTTGATTTGATTTGATTTGATTTGATTTGATTTGATTTGATTTGATTTGATTTGATTTGATTTGCATACTGTAACTCAACTAATGCTGTAGGAAGTGTATGAGTCTTCGCCCTTAGACGGCTCAAATTAAACAATTTCCCATCCAGTCCATAATTTATCTGTATTCCTGGAGGAAGAACGTCCTTGACTAGCTGCATAACAGAGGCTATATATAATGAGAACAAAGTGGGATCAATCACACAGCCTTGCTTAACACCGGTATGGATACTAAATGGCTCTCCATCAGTGTTGTTATTGATTACAGCTGCCGTCATATCAGTGTAGAACAGTTTCAAGATGGAAATAAGTTTCTGTAGAAAACCGTACAATCCTAAAATCTTCCACAAAGCATCACAGTTTACAGAAGCAATTGCCTTAGTGAGATCAATGAAGGCAATTTTTTAAGAGGAATATTTTGTTCCCTGCATTTTTCATGACGCTTACGAGCTGTGAATATCATATCTGTGGTTCCTCTAGAAGGCCTGATGCCACACTGGCTCTCTGGTAATATTTACTCCACTAATGGTAATATACGATTTGTCAAAATTCGAACAATAATATTTCCCAAGGAAGACAGTAATGATACTCCCCAATAGTTATTACAGTCTGTACGATCACCTTTCTGAAGTATTGGAACTATAAAACTATCTCTGAAATCGGGTGGCATTTCTTCAGTGTACCAGATTTTAACAATCACTTCATATAGGTTTCTTATGAGTTCCTCACTACCTTGCATGAGAGCTTCCGCAAGTATACCATCCTGACCGGTGGCCTTGTATCGCCTTGAGTCATACACCTGTTCATCAACAACTGGTTCCTGATTCAGGATACCTTAAAAATGCTCTTTCCATCTATTCATGATGGAGAACTGATCTTTTAGAAGTGTACTCCTATCATTGGACCAGAATGGATTTCTACCAAAGGTGGTGGTACCATAAACTGCTTTCGTGTTTTGGAAGAATTGTCACGAATCCTTGTCTGCTAGATATTGCAATTGCTTAGTGAGGTCAATGAAGGCAATATTAAGAGGACTATTTTGTTCTCTGCATTTTTCATGACGCTTACGAGCTGTGAATATCATATCTGTGGTTCCTCTAGAAGGCCTGATGCCACACTGGCTCTCTGGTAATATTTACTCCACTAATGGTAATATACGATTTGTCAAAATTTGAGCAATAATATTTCACAAGGAAGACAGTAATTGCTTTGGTTATACACCAAGCATTCATGAGCACGCGGATTCTTCTCTGGACATTTTGAAGACAAAGGAAACATTAGAATCATTACGATAATATTTGCACAACATTGTGTAATAATATATTGCACTCAAAATTTGGTTTCACATTGTCGAGAATAATAATTTCAACGACGTTGACAGTAAGGAGATACAGAGATAAAGTAATGCTATATTAGAGAATTATTTCTAAAATAATACATTATTGTAGAGCTGAAATTACAGATAAGTATTGTGTCACTGAGTTACGGAATATTTTTTAATTAGACACGCAAATTTGGAAAATAGTCAAAATCAACCTGTACTCCCAGTAAATGTCAAATTATTAAATGGTTACATATTTTCACTAGTGGTGAATTCTTGTAATATAATGAGTTACTTCGTATAGCATAGAAAGTTTACAGCACCCGTAAATTAGACATTGAGGACATTAAAGTTATGTTCCAAAAAGTGTTCTTGTCTGTTATGATTTAAACAATCATGTATTTCTCTGCGCTTTTTTAAAGGCACATATTTAATTGCATTAACAGGTTTCTGTATTATATTAACCGATTGTATTGCTTGAAATATAGATATCATAAAAGGTATTTTTGATGCTACCTTTAAGTTATAGAATGGCACTCATACTGCAGAAGCAGGTTCCAACCGAATACATATTAAAGAATTAAATAGCACTGTTATGGAATTCAGCATTCACTTCGTTGCTATTTCGTATAACAAAACCCAGTATTTTGGTGTCGCATTACATTTATTTTTCAATATGCACTGATTATCATGCCATGATAGACCGAAAATATACCAACATCTAAGCTACCTAACAATATTTTCAGTGTATGATTTTACCACAAAATACGCAAGAAATATTTTCACAACCATGAATTCGGCAACGTGTTTACACTGTGTGAATATTTCTCTGAAAAGTGCAAAAGAAGAGTAAAATCGAGTAAGTGAATACTGTAAAGAATAATTTCAAACCTGTGAGCAAATTGGTACGCAGTTCCTGTTTTATTGAAAATTCCCACCGGCACTGGCCGAGTGTTGAACCACGACCATGATGTTGATAAGCCAGTGGCAATGCCACTCCGTACCACGCCCTCCGAATAACAAGAAAACGAATGAATGGGAGGTACCATCAGCTGAGTGCACCATAGTACGGGCCTAAGCTTCGCGATATGTTCAAGGTGTCTGGATAGCTGTCACGGAACTCGCCACTTCAGTTCCGAATGTTTGGACATCAACTGTTCTTGACACGTTCAGTATTTCTGACTGTGATTCAAGTGCTGTCATCATTTGCTCGTGGTGTGAGTTGCAACTTTGTTAGCAGAATGCCTTCTCAAACAATAAAACCACGATGTAGAAAGAGACGTTGTGCGTATTTCACGGGTACGAATATTTTTGGCAGATCGTGACTGCAAATATTTTAAATCGCACGCTATAAGCCTGGCTTATGGGGTACGGGTTATTTCATAATGCTGCATTTCACACCAGTTAAATTTACTTGTTCACTCTGTAAAGTTTCGGGAGGTAAGAGTAATTTTATCTTCTTCTTCTTCTTTGACTTCTTCGATTCGGTTTATTGATCTCAATTTATTATGAGTCAATGTCCGACTCGTTGGCTGAACGGTCAGCGAACTGGCCTTCGGTTCAGAGGGTCCCGGGTTCGATTCCCGACCGGGTCGGGGATTTTAACCTTACTTGGTTAATTCCAATGGCACGGGGCTGGGTGTATGTGTTGTCTTCATCATCATTTCATCATCATCACGACGCGCAGGTCGCCTGCGGGAGTCAAATAGAAAGACCTGCACCTGGCGAGCCGAACCCGTCCTGGGATATCCCGGCACTAAAAGCCATACGACATTTCATTTAATTTCATGAGTCAGTCATGTCTTCAGCCATGTACTGCGAAAATTTCTGTCTGTCACTAACTACAATATATATCACACTGACAAATGTTGAAGTTTAAAGGTCACTGTGACAACATAATACACCCTACCGGGCTTCGAATGGATGACCCACGCATAAAAATGCCTCCACGTAACGGGGTAAACACCCACGGATGAGATTTGGATTGAAGAGCGGGTCGAATTGCTTAACGAGCTTCGAACCGCTCCCCTTCCTACTTTCTGTGCCGGCCCGGCAGCCTGAGCACTTGGGGAAGTGGTACGTTCAAAGAAAAACAAAAACAACAAATCCTTAAGATGGAGCCTTATGTCTATAATATGAAAGTAGGATCTCTGGGTTCGAATGCCTACTGGATACTGCTTACCACTGCTACCAATGACAAGAACCATAAAATAGGGGTTACGAATGCAAATTTATTCAAAAATAACAATTTAAAAAGGTTGATACAGCTCTATACAATGACTCTCCACATATGGGATGAAAAGAAAATAATAATCATTTTAAAATACGAATCGCCCATGGGCGTCGTCTGCATAACGGTATGATTGAGGTTTTGCGACTTGCTATCGTTCATTTTTCCTCATTAATTCATACCGTTCATGAAATTTGTACATTATTCTGTCGATCACACCGTGAGATGACTTGACGTCCCGATACACAAATATCACTAGCTGTTCTAAGCACGAACATAACCGGGGCCTACGCTACATAATATCATATTAAAAGACACATTTGCATAATGCACAAACAAACACAAATACCATTTTTGCTAAACCCCGGACTTCTCATCTGTCACCAAGACCACACGTCGTGCACATAGGTTCTGTTTGAACTCAAAAATATGTGCACATCATTACGAAACATACACAAAACATATGGATATATACACTTCATGCACACCGGAGAACCCTTCCTAGAAAAGAAAACAGCATGGTTATCACAGTCTCCGGCCCAAAGCGCAAGCTTGGAAGCAGCTCGCTCAAGGGCGCCGTCATCATCCGGCGTCGAACTGGCAGACTCCCGACCGAGAGGTACTGTGGGTTTCTGTAGATACCGAGAATAGCTACAATCTCATCTCGCCGGATATCTGGGGGAACCCCTACTCATTTATTAAATACCCTTTTAAAAGAAGTTACCGTGATATTATCATTATACAAGCATTCTTAGCTGAGCCATTTAAACCAACCGAGGGGAGCGCGAGGTTGACCCAGGGCTCCAAGTTAGTCTTAACACAATGGTTTAAAGGGATCCCTCTGTCGTGAGGGCGAGAGCCAGTCATTCACAACAGAAGGAAGGCCGGCCATTCACTTCGCACGGCCGTTCTGATTCTTCTCTCGCTCACACGTCTACCCTCTCATCTCGGGGACACACATATCCACAGCCCGCTTCATTTGTTTATTCATATCATTATGGAATTCCCATGAAATACTCTTTTTATTCACTCCCTTCTCATTATTATCACTGAGACTGTGGGCACGATCACTTCTCAATCATCTCATCGTAAGTTCCTATTCGGCCCTTCCACTACGCCTCATACCGCGTATCTTCTTCCCTTGGGCCTATGGCTCTCATGGCTCCTCGTCCATACCACATAACTACACTTATATTTAAACCTTCTGGCCAAAGATTAGGGACTCATGCCCCTGGGTCTTACCCCGGCTATAGATAAAAAAATACACTCCAAACCATTATGGCCCATTAATCAAAAATCACGGGAGACTTGCACATGGTCCCTCACACCTATCTAGATCACACAGTATGTACCTCTCCCGGTCGGGATTTTCTTCATTCTTGATGTACATGCACGGATTATATCTGTAAGCTAGGCATGCATTATCTGATTGACCCATGAGTTTCCCTGGCATATCCGACAACCACGTGGGACAGTGACTACCAACATTTCGACATATTTCCCTGCTTGCCAGCACTATGTTTCCAACCGCCCCTACGGGAAACTCAAATATTCTCCTAACCTTGTTCCCATATTTGCTAGGACATTCTACATTAAAAATATAACCCTCACGATAAGCTAACCATTAAGAAAGAAATATGAGTCGTCCGGGAATTTAGCTCCCTTAAATTTTACTTCAACATTATAAAATCAATAAAATTTCCATATAGGACATGCATTAACTTACAACATTTTGATATTTACAAAAGAACGCTAATCCTATCCCCGGGTTATGTCATGCTTAGAAATTAAATTTGGACATCACTCATCTGTTTGGTAGCCGTTGTTTCTTCCGCCACGGGAGACCCATGGTGAAGTTCTTAGTACTCCATGACCACTCGGTAGGTGGCGGGCGTGCAGTCCTTCATCCCTGGTCCATACAAGTCCGACATCATGGGGAACTCGTCACAGCTGAAATCTTACAGTAATCCAAGTGGGTAACACTTTTACACTCGTCACACGTCCTCTATTTCAGAGTTTACACCCGCGTTCACAGTAAGAATCGGGTGGCTCACGAGATTCGAGCCCCTGATTCAAAGTAACACGTTGGGTGATACCAAATTATGAATTTGACTGACTCATTAAAGCCGGCACTGTCTCAGCCGAATTCCAATACTTGTTTGCAAATTATGCTCGCGGGTTTTTACTAGTTTGACACGCAGCACAGGAACAATACCTAGGCTCGTTTGGCCTCCCGTTCACTTCACAAAGCGTGCTGGACACAATGGCGCTTTCAATACACGGTCAAGGGTTTCTGACTTAAACTGGGGCACCGCGGGATATAGTGTCCTCCTCACCGACCCGTAAAAGAACAACTGTCTCTACAATGGCCTGCCCGGCTTATATTATCTTACCCGCCGGAAGCTCGGGGGCGTCAACGTTCACGGTTCATTAAGAACAAGAGCTCCTTTCGTACCAAGAATTGACGATATTTGAATAGTGCATCTTGTAGCCCTCTGTCTCCTCTTTCATTTGAGCCTGGCGTGCTGGACCGACGATCAGCAGTTTTTATGTAATTTGCTTCCCGCCTTTGATTAATTCATAGCGTCCTCTGGGGGGTGGAGCTATCTCCTAAGCGCGATTCTTGGCGTGGGTGACGCCGCTGTATCCACATGTGTTAGCGATATGTTACATCTTGACAGCTGGTGACCTCATTTCTTCCCCTGCATAAGTTATTACATATTTTTAGTCTGGAGAACGCAGAAAATTCCGCTCTATTCAATGGTGTGTCTCGCATAATTTTCCTATGTCTGGATTAAAATATCATTCTATTGTTTACGCGCCAAAATCCGACGTTGGCACCCGTGACACGTGCATAAAAAACCGGAAGTTCCTTGTGTTCGTTTGGAACTCGGGGAGGCTAAGCTCCACCTCGGGGCGTATCTGACTACTCCAGCATCGCGTCCCCTTCTATCTCTCTCTGCAAGTTGAGAGCGTAATTCCGCGGGGGCTTGGCTGTTGCTTTGTCCTCCCTTTGTTCGCAGGCGCTCTTTTCGCGGGTTCCGTTCTGGCAGGACGCCGCTCGATCCCCTTCGCCCATACTGCTACCTATGACGCGACCTTTAGGAGTAATTTTAATGGAGTATAAAGGCCCATATCATTCCCATGGAGCTGTACAGGACACTGTACGGTTTCATTCTCCTCCTACTTCATCAAAGAAAAATCACGAACTCGGGATTTTTCTTTCCCTTTTAACTGTCTCGGAAAGTAGTCATTGGTGATGGTCGCGTAACTGGTGGACCTTCTCGGTCAACTCTGTGTTCTCCAGTTGTATCTGGTAGCATAGATTAATTAAAGCGTTCCTAAGACCGGTCCTCTCAGAGCATTCTGGACAATCTTCACAGGCTGATGCCTCGGACTCCCTCCCTTCTTCCAAAACAATGTGATTCACGGCAACATCTTCTTCATCGGCTTCCATTTCTTCCATTGGATCCGGGTTGTCCTCGTCATCCTCGGCTTCTCCTGGTTCTTCTTCCTCCGGACCTTCTTCAGGGTGTTGTCCTGGTGAATGGTAAAATTTGGGATTCTGCAGCGTTGTAAGTGGTCTCTGTTCTTCCGTCCATTGACTGTACTTCATAAGTGTTAGTCTCGAGGTTCCGATGTAGGGTTCTGTAAACTATGGTAATAATTCCTTGCTGTCATGCTCTTCTCGGCTTATGCCTGGACATCTTGCACCGTTGTCTTCACACATGTTCAGTTTTACTCTTCCTGGGCTCCCGCTGATTCCACCTTGGTCTCATCTGATGCATAATTAATAGTATATTCGTGCCCCCTTAAAAATATGTGGCGAGAAAAAAAAATTGCCCACATCTATGCTGAAATTTATTTACATAATATACAGTTTCTCATGTGACCACAATTCGCTATCAATCCTGTAGATCCTCTCTTCGCCCTCCGGGATCGTACTCTGAGACGTGGGGGTCTAATTGGATGCCCCTGCCTCTGCCTTCCTTAGGATGAGGTTCACAATAATTCGCTTCTTTCTTCTTTCCTGTGCTAACGTTCCCGTAGCTACACCGGTCCTCCTTCTTCCGAGCTCTATTATTACGTAAGGTACGCTGCACGGGTCGCGATCTCATGGTCCTTCCATAGCGTCGCTCCTCTCTTCCTGACAGCAATTTCCTCCGTCTAGTGAACCATCCGTACTTGTAGCGGTATCGTCTTTTACGTCGACCTAATACATTCTTCTTCCTTCTTCTGGGCTGAGATACCCAGTTCGATTCTCCAGCTGGTTGAAACTGTTTGTTCTCCATCACCTGTTCACTTAGTTCCGTACGAGAATTAGAGCTCGTACTTACGTCTCTCATTACATTTACATTAGCGACCTTTCTTTCATTATAAGCTAGGGATACGCCTGTCGCCTCTTGTCCATTCACAATGGCCTGGGTACTTAAAGATAGCTCGCCCCCTTCTTTCAGCTCTGCTCCCAAATGACCCAATGTCTTCCTTTCTTCTCTGGAGTTCACTACCTGCTCCCAGCAGTTTGTGTCCCTCTGTTCCACGGCTACTGTTATGTCCATTAGCGAGTCACACTCCCTGGCTCCATTCTTTGACCTTTCCATCTCGCACTTCCTCTCGACATCTGGGGACGCATCTCTTTCCACTAAGTCTTCTGGTTTGGGTTTGATCTCTGCCTGATGTAGACTTGACTCCATATCTTCTAGTCCTGAGTTCGACTCCCTAGTATCTCCAACTAACGCTTCTATGTCCTTAACCATTCTCGCTGTTCCTGCTCCTACCAATTCAGTTTCTACTTCTTCTCTCGCCTCCAGATGGCTTATCTCGACGTCATCTATTATCTCCATTATCTCTTCCACTCTTGAGTACACTCCGCCAGCCGTGTCACTCATCTCCAAGCCTGGTGGTCGCCGTACGTCAGTTTCATCCATCTCGGCGTCACATTGGTTCTCGGATGCATTTATTTCGGTATCCCTTTTAGTGGCCACCTTCTCTACTCCGTCGTTCCTATCTGCTTTTACTATATGTTCGGTAGAAACTTTACCGATTCTTCCTACTCCTATTTCTTCGGTCATCTCGGCCTCCAGTCTCGCGGCGTTTTCGTCGCCACGTTCACGACCTAATCTCACATCCTCTGCGAGCTCGTCTAACGAAGCCTTATTCGTGGCCGCCTGAGCCTGGCAAAGCTCTGCCTGCGTGTCTAATTGTTCCTTCAAAGGTTCCCCCTGCTTCTCGAACAGCGCCTTAAAGCCTGCTGCCTGCTTCTCGAAATGTTCTGCCAATAATTGGCGCATCATATCCCTCACGGCCTCCATGTCCATATTAAATTCAAACTTGGAGAAAGCGGATCTCCCGTGGGCAGAAAATGACCACCGGTGATCGACAGAAAGCATAGATACATTCAAAAAATTTTTTTTAAAAAAAAATAGAAATTTCAGCGTGACCTAACTTTACTCGAAATTCCGACAAATCACTCCAAACTGGGCCTACAAACGGCCTGTGTCACGCCCCCTGCCATATTAATGTCATAATTCATTGTATAGGAAATTCCGTCATATCATTTGACAATAATAATAACAATAAGAATGCTGATTCTACATTAGCCCTTTATCCTGGAATAAGTTTTCCGGTCACGCGCGCGCGGCCTACCGTGGGCTCGATCTTACGTATGCCGGAAACATGGCATCCCCAGTCACTAATGGATGTTATCACCTTGAGATTGGTAAGATGACGTTAGCAGACAATTACCCGTCTCAAACTGGCAACATCGCATCCGTCACTGCGCAAAAATTAGAGCCTGGGTTGAGGTAACCTGCTCTATCCGCGGCGTCTAAAGCCCTCTCGAAAAATATTTATATCTGCCAAATGTTGTTACCTCAGCGCACAATCTTTGGCCGATACCCGTAACTGGCGAAATTTGAAGAATTTTGCCGGCCGTTTTAACCTCACACTGAGAGAACCATAACATTATCTCCCAACGAACTGACAACCTCATAGTCTGTCCCGGGTACCAATTTTAATTTATGAGCGACACTCATGCGGATTTCCACTTAAACTGGACACATGATTTTCCTGTTCTTGTCATTTTCCTATCCTATTGATTATTCACGTCGCTCCCTTTCATGGCTGATCTTGTGTGAGTTATCATCACGAGTTGTAACTTACGCACACCCGTACGATGACCATTACAGTCCTGCTGAGTATCACACAATCTGAACAACCCTTGCAGTATCCAATCTATAATTATGAATCTTAGCACTTCGGACATGTGCTTAACGTCTCCATCCGTTCGGTTACGTGGCGGGTACTCCATTCCAAATAATTGCCAACCCGTTCGATACCAAATGTAATCAGATTGTGGCACGAACCTGGCAATTTGACTCCATCATAGCACACTATCCTCCCTATGGGCGGCCTATCTCTTACTCAAAATGCTCCAGCGTACACTATAAACAATGCCCCACGTTGGGCGCCAAATATACACCCTACCGGGCTTCGAATGGATGACCCACGCATAAAAATGCCTCCACGTAACGGGGTAAACACCCACGGATGAGATTTGGATTGAAGAGCGGGTCGAATTGCTTAACGAGCTTCGAACCGCTCCCCTTCCTACTTTCTGTGCCGGCCCGGCAGCCTGAGCACTTGGGGAAGTGGTACGTTCAAAGAAAAACAAAAACAACAAATCCTTAAGATGGAGCCTTATGTCTATAATATGAAAGTAGGATCTCTGGGTTCGAATGCCTACTGGATACTGCTTACCACTGCTACCAATGACAAGAACCATAAAATAGGGGTTACGAATGCAAATTTATTCAAAAATAACAATTTAAAAAGGTTGATACAGCTCTATACAATGACTCTCCACATATGGGATGAAAAGAAAATAATAATCATTTTAAAATACGAATCGCCCATGGGCGTCGTCTGCATAACGGTATGATTGAGGTTTTGCGACTTGCTATCGTTCATTTTTCCTCATTAATTCATACCGTTCATGAAATTTGTACATTATTCTGTCGATCACACCGTGAGATGACTTGACGTCCCGATACACAAATATCACTAGCTGTTCTAAGCACGAACATAACCGGGGCCTACGCTACATAATATCATATTAAAAGACACATTTGCATAATGCACAAACAAACACAAATACCATTTTTGCTAAACCCCGGACTTCTCATCTGTCACCAAGACCACACGTCGTGCACATAGGTTCTGTTTGAACTCAAAAATATGTGCACATCATTATGAAACATACACAAAACATATGGATATATACACTTCATGCACACCGGAGAACCCTTCCTAGAAAAGAAAACAGCATGGTTATCACAGTCTCCGGCCCAAAGCGCAAGCTTGGAAGCAGCTCGCTCAAGGGCGCCGTCATCATCCGGCGTCGAACTGGCAGACTCCCGACCGAGAGGTACTGTGGGTTTCTGTAGATACCGAGAATAGCTACAATCTCATCTCGCCGGATATCTGGGGGAACCCCTACTCATTTATTAAATACCCTTTTAAAAGAAGTTACCGTGATATTATCATTATACAAGCATTCTTAGCTGAGCCATTTAAACCAACCGAGGGGAGCGCGAGGTTGACCCAGGGCTCCAAGTTAGTCTTAACACAATGGTTTAAAGGGATCCCTCTGTCGTGAGGGCGAGAGCCAGTCATTCACAACAGAAGGAAGGCCGGCCATTCACTTCGCACGGCCGTTCTGATTCTTCTCTCGCTCACACGTCTACCCTCTCATCTCGGGGACACACATATCCACAGCCCGCTTCATTTGTTTATTCATATCATTATGGAATTCCCATGAAATACTCTTTTTATTCACTCCCTTCTCATTATTATCACTGAGACTGTGGGCACGATCACTTCTCAATCATCTCATCGTAAGTTCCTATTCGGCCCTTCCACTACGCCTCATACCGCGTATCTTCTTCCCTTGGGCCTATGGCTCTCATGGCTCCTCGTCCATACCACATAACTACACTTATATTTAAACCTTCTGGCCAAAGATTAGGGACTCATGCCCCTGGGTCTTACCCCGGCTATAGATAAAAAAATACACTCCAAACCATTATGGCCCATTAATCAAAAATCACGGGAGACTTGCACATGGTCCCTCACACCTATCTAGATCACACAGTATGTACCTCTCCCGGTCGGGATTTTCTTCATTCTTGATGTACATGCACGGATTATATCTGTAAGCTAGGCATGCATTATCTGATTGACCCATGAGTTTCCCTGGCATATCCGACAACCACGTGGGACAGTGACTACCAACATTTCGACATATTTCCCTGCTTGCCAGCACTATGTTTCCAACCGCCCCTACGGGAAACTCAAATATTCTCCTAACCTTGTTCCCATATTTGCTAGGACATTCTACATTAAAAATATAACCCTCACGATAAGCTAACCATTAAGAAAGAAATATGAGTCGTCCGGGAATTTAGCTCCCTTAAATTTTACTTCAACATTATAAAATCAATAAAATTTCCATATAGGACATGCATTAACTTACAACATTTTGATATTTACAAAAGAACGCTAATCCTATCCCCGGGTTATGTCATGCTTAGAAATTAAATTTGGACATCACTCATCTGTTTGGTAGCCGTTGTTTCTTCCGCCACGGGAGACCCATGGTGAAGTTCTTAGTACTCCATGACCACTCGGTAGGTGGCGGGCGTGCAGTCCTTCATCCCTGGTCCATACAAGTCCGACATCATGGGGAACTCGTCACAGCTGAAATCTTACAGTAATCCAAGTGGGTAACACTTTTACACTCGTCACACGTCCTCTATTTCAGAGTTTACACCCGCGTTCACAGTAAGAATCGGGTGGCTCACGAGATTCGAGCCCCTGATTCAAAGTAACACGTTGGGTGATACCAAATTATGAATTTGACTGACTCATTAAAGCCGGCACTGTCTCAGCCGAATTCCAATACTTGTTTGCAAATTATGCTCGCGGGTTTTTACTAGTTTGACACGCAGCACAGGAACAATACCTAGGCTCGTTTGGCCTCCCGTTCACTTCACAAAGCGTGCTGGACACAATGGCGCTTTCAATACACGGTCAAGGGTTTCTGACTTAAACTGGGGCACCGCGGGATATAGTGTCCTCCTCACCGACCCGTAAAAGAACAACTGTCTCTACAATGGCCTGCCCGGCTTATATTATCTTACCCGCCGGAAGCTCGGGGGCGTCAACGTTCACGGTTCATTAAGAACAAGAGCTCCTTTCGTACCAAGAATTGACGATATTTGAATAGTGCATCTTGTAGCCCTCTGTCTCCTCTTTCATTTGAGCCTGGCGTGCTGGACCGACGATCAGCAGTTTTTATGTAATTTGCTTCCCGCCTTTGATTAATTCATAGCGTCCTCTGGGGGGTGGAGCTATCTCCTAAGCGCGATTCTTGGCGTGGGTGACGCCGCTGTATCCACATGTGTTAGCGATATGTTACATCTTGACAGCTGGTGACCTCATTTCTTCCCCTGCATAAGTTATTACATATTTTTAGTCTGGAGAACGCAGAAAATTCCGCTCTATTCAATGGTGTGTCTCGCATAATTTTCCTATGTCTGGATTAAAATATCATTCTATTGTTTACGCGCCAAAATCCGACGTTGGCACCCGTGACACGTGCATAAAAAACCGGAAGTTCCTTGTGTTCGTTTGGAACTCGGGGAGGCTAAGCTCCACCTCGGGGCGTATCTGACTACTCCAGCATCGCGTCCCCTTCTATCTCTCTCTGCAAGTTGAGAGCGTAATTCCGCGGGGGCTTGGCTGTTGCTTTGTCCTCCCTTTGTTCGCAGGCGCTCTTTTCGCGGGTTCCGTTCTGGCAGGACGCCGCTCGATCCCCTTCGCCCATACTGCTACCTATGACGCGACCTTTAGGAGTAATTTTAATGGAGTATAAAGGCCCATATCATTCCCATGGAGCTGTACAGGACACTGTACGGTTTCAATAATAACAGTCGCAATTAATGACATAGTTCTCGTACAGGACGAAACCGTTGAATTATACGAAATGGACGAACTAATAATAATGTCCCACTTTTGCCATTTTCACGAGAGTTTAATCCTTTTGTAAGCAAGTAGTTCCCTTCTCCAGGGGAAGTACTGTGATTTGTTGAGCGTGGTAGTAATGCACCCCCCCCCCCGCCCCGCCATTATGCATCGTGTTCGGGCGTACACCGCCGGTCAATGTACATATGAGAGCAAAAGTCTGGTCCGCATATAACCGTCGATTTAGATTGAAAATTACATTATATCTCCTTACTTTATTCACTCATAGTGAATTTCATTAAGGGAGACAGTTTGATATACTCTTCACTTTTTACTGAATGTAACATCGTTCATTCACTCATATATGCTTATACAACATTATATAGTAGGAAGGATCCACCTTTCAATACTCCGTTGTTAAGTTGAACCAAATAGAAGTTACAACCTGTTCATTTGGGACCGGTTTCAACACATTAGAAGTGTCATAATCAGCCAATTAGCAAAGCAGTGCAAAAATTAAGTCATAAGATCTAAAAACAACTAGCACAATGATCACAGACAAAAAATGAACAATATTTCATGTCGAAGCAATTCGAGTTGATCTTCATAACACAGAGATCACATATGCTTCTCAGGATTTACTTATAGAGAGAAGGAGTAGTATACCATCAGCTGAGTGCACCATAGTACGGGCCTAAGCTTCGCGATATGTTCAAGGTGTCTGGATAGCTGTCACGGAACTCGCCACTTCAGTTCCGAATGTTTGGACATCAACTGTTCTTGACACGTTCAGTATTTCTGACTGTGATTCAAGTGCTGTCATCATTTGCTCGTGGTGTGAGTTGCAACTTTGTTAGCAGAATGCCTTCTCAAACAATAAAACCACGATGTAGAAAGAGACGTTGTACGTATTTCACGGGTACGAATATGTTTGGCAGATCGTGACTGCAAATATTTTAAATCGCACGATATAAGCCTGGCTTATGGGGGTACGGGTTATTGCATAATGCTGCATTTCACACCAGTTAAGTTTACTTGTTCACTCTGTAAAGTTTCGTGACAATTTTCATCGTGAGCTCCGAAAGTGTCCCTTGAAGGTAAGCTTAGTGTTTTACGTGACTGATGATACCGTGATCATAGCTACGGGACCTCCCGTTTCACGTGGAATCTAAACCGCAGTGATGTGACATTTCATTTCAAAAATCTCACTTGCATTAATCAGAATTCGAATCGCGGCCACTTTAGAGATGCAAGCGACTGTCACTCAGCTATAACGCCATGATTTCTTCTTCTTCTACCGGGGGAATTGGCCTTGTAGTTAGGAGCACGCAGGTGTAAGCTTGCATTCGGGAGAAAGTGGGTTCAAACCCCACTATCTTGAGCCCTGAGGATGATTTTCCGTGGTTTCCCATTTTCACACAAGACAAATGCTGTGGCTGTAACTTAATTAAGGCCACGGTCGCTTCCTTCTCACTCTTAGTCGTTTCTCATCCTTTCCTATCCCATCGGCGCCATAAGATCTATAGGTGCGACGTAAAACTAATAGCAAAACGAAATATTTCTTTCTCTTTCTTAGCGGTGTCATCTCGATTATGAACTGTCGCTTTCTCTGACTTAGCAGCTGCATTGTCTACTGTATATAATACCTTAGGTTGCTTGTCCAAGTTAATTTCAGCATTCGGCATCAACACCACATATCTAAAGCTTCCAATATTTTGATTTCTTATTGAGCGTCCAGATTTCGGTTAAGCACAACGCAAAAGACCAAACATACAGCTTCATTATTAGTTTGCGTAGGCTAGGGGTCATAGCCTTCAAGTTTTAATTTGTTGACGGCATTGCACATTTTATGTGACGATCTGCCTAAAATATTTGAACTGAGCTACTAGCTGTACTTACCGTCTACTTGCACATTAAACGGTCTCTGACTCTTGCCGGACTACACTATTATGGAATACGCTGCCCCTGCCAATGATAAGCTAGTCGTAAGAAAAGGTAGATGTATTAACGTACGTTCCGTGTGTGTTCAAGGTAATAAAAGATGATAGGGAGCCTTTTGGTCTTTCGAAGGTCATGAATATAACAAATGTGTGACGGAAACGAGATATGTTGTATGTCTCAACGAAGTAAACCACTCAAGAAAAAGAAATAGATGGAATCTACCAGTACAAGAATAAAAAAATGAAGTGAGGAAAGAATAAGCTTCTTTCCTGTTATACGTACAACTAAACCCTCCACGATTAATTAACATTTCTACTGTATACACTCGGAAGTGCAATGAAACATCGCTTTACAAAGAGGAATGTACCATTTTCAGATCTTTGCTTTGCTTTTTAAGTGCATGTATGCTTACATTTTTGCCTTTGCTGCAGGACCTAGTGTTTACAGTGCACTATGTCTTCTGGTATAGGCTAGAGCAATTTTGTTACTTTCATAGATCTGTATCTGTCTTATCCTTGGCTTTGACAATATGAAAGTGACTGAGGTATGAGCGATGCTAGTAATGCCAATTCTTATGCAGCCAGTCCCTGCTATGCGTGGTTTAAAAATGTTGCTCATAGGGTCGGTTGGTGCATGTATTTCAGTTTGCTTGGCAGACTGATATGTAATAGCAACTCTGGCTCGGTGAGGAAAGCAACGGAAAACTACCTCACTCCTCATTTCCCTAGTACGCTTCTTCAGTGATGCCAAGGCCATCTATGACAGGTGATGGCAGAACTGTTGAGTATCCCACCAGCGGCATCGCTGACGGACTGAACATACATACATGCTAAATTCGGTCTTGTAATCGACATCTGGAGTGTTCTGCTCAGCCGGTCTGGGTAACGTTTCAAAATGGAATCCCTGGAGGAGGAAGTTGATACTTGAGGACGTCCAAGTACGAGAGACCCGTGTCAATACATTTAATGGCACATTAACGAACACTTCTTCGAGTGAAAATATTGGCACTCGGACATTATTCAAATGAAGGAACGTTAAAACATATGACATTATATGGTTCACGTCCACACCTAGCAAACTTGCAGTTATGGAAAGAGTTGGCAGCGTGCTATTGGCCGCATGGCTATAAGCTTCAATTTGGCAGATGATGGATTTAAACTCCACAGTCGTCAGTCGACAAGATGGTATATCGTTGTTTCCCATTTTCACATCTACCAAATACTGGAAGAAAACTTCCTTCCCTGTCCTAGGCTTCTCCTATCCTATCGTCACCGAAATCCTTCTGATTTAGCGCGACGTTAAACCTCTAACCAAAAATAATCTTGCGATTTCTGTATCATGGCCGAATTAGGAATCTGAAATATTCCATTTCATGCTCCAATATGTCGCACACCTACATCCAATATCAGGTCGTTTGGTAAAAACAAGTAATTGTCTAATTTTTCTTTCTCATTCTCTCTCTCTCTCTCTTTCTTTTGTTTAAAATTTAAATTACTGAGTTCCTGAGCTACTCAATGTCGAAAATAAAGTTTATTTTTACCCAGCTTTAAAATTATGGCTGCATATCTCACCTAATGCAAGATAGATATTGTCAAGACAGGTGGTCAGGTGGAAATGATTTCCGCGGCTGGGCCAGTGTTAAACACACTCTGATTAACAGTACCCAGAAAAAGGTAGCAAATCGGTTTGGATATGATTTACGTTAGACGCTAGTTACAAAATCCTGCGTTACATTAAACAAAAATTTGACTGTGTTTATATTTCTCAGTCGCAAAATATCCAACGTTTCGCCCCAGTGTGGCTTTGGGCTCATGAAATGGAATGTTACACCTCTGAAGACTAAGACAGGCATACGGAATTCTGCGTAGCTAGTAGAGATATTCATCTCCTGTAATGCACGGTCACTGCATTGTGCTTCAAGGGAGGTATGTAGTGATGTTACAGTCAGAGTCTGGAAGAAGTACGGCATTCCACCTGATGAAGCCTCTGACGCACTTTAGTGAAACTTTGGATATTTTGAGGATATAAAGCCTAAATAGCGTCAGGTTTTGTGGTACTGATATTATCAATTGGGAAAATCAAATTACTGCTCCCTATTCAGAATTGTTTTTGATATTTAATGTACGTTGCTCCATTGATACTCATTACCATCACAATTATTGTCATCATCATCGACAGAAACATAATCATTATCATATTCAAGAAATATACTGAACGAACAGACCACTATGGTCGAACTCTGCATCCGGGAGGCTGTCCTGAGAATGGTTTTCCGTGGTTCCCCAACCTCACTTCCAGGCAAATGACGAGACTGTTCAATGTCCGATCCCTTCCCCTTCGTCCTTCACTGCACAGCAGATCACCACCAACAATTTGTAAGGCCAATTGGCCGTTACAGTTGTAATCCATCTCTTAGCTGGGCGCCGAACTGATCGACTTCCTCGGGTCGGTAGCGCAGGATTGGCTCGGGAACTATTTCTCTACACTTTCTATTGACACAACCTTTC